>NC_040020.1:31070402-31214460 GCF_000972845.2 Larimichthys crocea | reverse complement strand
TGTCTACTGCTTACACAGTGTGTTTAATGCGAGTGTGTGTGGGTGGATGTGTGTAAGATTATATTAAAACAGCAAGCCTCTAGGTTGTACAAGTTCTCATTCCAACACAAAATGAGGCAATTTGAAAACAAGAAACTGTTTTTTTTTCGTGTCCCATGCGTCCCTCTCTTTTCCCTTTCTTGTTTGAGCTCACTTTCTTTCTCTTCCTCCCGCTTTCTTTTCGCCTGAAGAGGTAGCTCCCTGCAGGGTGTTACCTCCTACTGCTCTACTGACACATTCACCTCCTCTTCTCTCCTTCTTTTCTCTTTGTGCTTCCTTCCCTTTTGTTGCTGCACCCTTGTTATCTTTTTCCTACAATTTTCAACTTAAACATTTTACTTCCTTTCCCAAGACATTGTCTTTGAAGTTTCTGGAAGTAGAAATTTACAAGAAACTGGACTTGTTTTTTCTCCTGGATGGTGGGAAGTTTCCTGGTGTTACAGTTTTTTCCATTTGCTTAAACTAAATTTTGCAAACTCAGCTAGTTTTATCAAAATGCTAACACAATTCACCAAACCACACACCCAAACTGCAAAATGAAGCACTGCAACCAAAATCAAACTTTTGCACCAGATGGCACACACTTCATTCGTGTTCATAGATTTTTCTCTAACCAACTACACACTGTTGGGCATAATGAAAAGCACTCTCATCTTTAGTATGCTTTGCCATCATACTAACATAGTTCAAACTGTAGGGAATTCTTCAGATTGTTCACATGCACAGAAATATTTGCAGATACACACACGTGCTATTGAAATATTTATTTATTTATTTTTCACCAAACAGTGCAACGTATGCACAGCAGATATATTTACATTGGAGTGAACTAAAATATGCTCACAAAACAGTAAGCTGAAAAATACAATTGCAGAAAAAATAAAGAGGAAAGCAAAATAATTTGACAACACTGCTCTACCCCGACTCTCACTCTTCCTCCCTCTCTTATTCAAACCCTCCCTCTTCCTCTTCCTCTCTCAGCAATGTCTTCTAAAGATGCTCACCTATGGTCTTTTATTACTTACTTCCTGATTGAAGTGTTAACAATTACATAACACCATGTTTGGGCAGGTGGCACATGTAGCGTCCAATGAGCTCATGTAGTGCCATTTTAAATGGCAGTGTTTTGAAATTGCAAACATGTGACTTTATGTCCGATTGTTGTGTCTTATGCAGAGAACCGCGTTCAGTACACTTAAAAAGAGCCACTTCGAATTGGAAAAATGACAATATGCAACCTTTATTAGTTTAATATTAATAGTACTATTAGTATTAGAGATCACGGATGTGTGGGTTTGATTTCAGATGATCTCCATGTTCACCGTCATATTGAAGAAAAATAAATGTTTTATTATTAATGCCCTAACCCAGCTTAAGATCACGTTTAGTTTCATTCAAAGAGACTTGATACTTCATGATAGATGTTGTATTTATATCTTTATGTCCTCTACTGCCTTATCCTTGAAAAAAAATACACTGATAAAACGTTCCTTATCAAACCCAAAAAAACACTCAGAGAAAATGTGCTTCTAGCCTCTTTGTGCAGCTCATTCTCATTCCGTCAAATACACTTACACATATTTTTCTCATACCGACACACAAGGGACACTTAAGTGTCTGTAAAAAATGCTCCAGTCTAAAATATTTGTTGTGACGTCACATCGTGATGTGTCACAACGGTAACAGCATCACAGTTGTAAAAGCTAGAGCTCTCATGTCCATTGAATATTTCTTTTAGAAATCTTGGCCTCATCCTTCATATGCTTTATGTCTTTTTCCTCTGTCTTCTCATCAGTGGTCCTTCTTCCTTTCTGGCTTTCAGCATGACGGGTTACTGTAGCTAATGTCACCACAGACTTTCTGAGTAGAAGAAAGTGTGAAACAAAAGAAAGAAATGAGTGGTGTCACTCAGTCAACCTTTTCCAGTTTAATCTGTCAGTCGAGCAGTTATATTCCTTTTAGCCTACGGGAAAAACGCAAAGGAAACTAGTATGTGTTGAGTTGACACACACAGCGAGGTCCACATAGTATATTCAGGATGAAAGTGGTTCCACTCCCTATCCTGGGAGGGCAAGGTGGCTTGATTCAAGTTTGGCCTCTTCATAAGATTCAGAATGTTCCAGCTGCATGATGTGGATTGGAAAAGGATGTCTGCCCTATTTTATTTAGTTTACTAAAAAAAAAAGAGATGGATGGATAGACACTATAGGCTTAGAATTACTACAAAATCACTATAATCAAATAGTAGATACTGACAATGTCAGTCTCTCATAGCCTTGAGCATGACTGTTGAAATATTTGATCTTATTTTGTATTAAATGTGCCATTTGAATGAAGCATTTCTCTGCTCCAGTATATAATCCACAGTACTACCTTGCAGCTCACTCAGATATAACATCCATTCTTCTCAATGGAAAAGATGCATAGGGGTATAAAGGCAAAATTAGTTGTTGCATGAACACTTTTGTAAAGCGACCAAATGATAAAACAAAATGCTCCATCTGTCAACTTGAATCCGCAGAATAAACTCTGCAGATGCAACTTTAGGGGAAATTGTCCTCAGCAGAAAAACAACAACATCTGTTGCTTGTGTAGATGCTTAAAACGGCCGTCTGTATGTTTACTTTCTCCAAACAACCATTTTTTGTGGGTGTGAAAATAATGACTGTCCGCTGTTAGAAGCTAAGGTAGGAAGTAGTGCTGTTACAGCATTGTTATGGCAATGCAAAGAGAAGAGGTAAAGGTGCAAAGTGTCTGACTTAAACATCAGATGCTGCAGTCTGCATCCTGTCAACAGTCAATATAGGGTTCTGTCTGCCATTAGTACAATTTTGTTCTGCTTAACTAAGTGGTTTAAGTTGCATAACTAGAAACATTTGTTTTTGTAAATATATATATATATATAATATATATATATATATATAGATATATATATATATATGTGTGTGTTTGTGTGTCATGGTGGTTACAGACAGACATTTGAAATGGGATTGGTACACACACATTAGTGTGTGTGTGTGTGTGAGACTTAAGACTTAATTTTTCCGCCAATCATGTGATGGAAATTAATGTCATATGTAATTATAGAGAGAAATATATTACCATAATTCTCTAGCACCTGAAAGATATATAATTAGTGATTTCATGTCTTCGCTCTCTCTCCCTCTATTTCTGTCACACGCACACACAAGGTCAGAGCATATGAAAAGTCATTAGCCATCAACTGTCTAGCACTTGAAAATGAGTCTAACCACACGGCTGGTGCTGGATGTAAAAGGCATGTCAATACATGCTCTGTAAGTGTCACAGAGTATGACTGAAGGACAGGGAAGGCCTTCACCAGGGAGAAAGCATCATGTTCAATGAGGAAACTTTTAGTGCAGACTATAGCCTCTCAGTATCATTCACTGCTAGGTTGAGTGTCTATAAGAGTTTTGACTTTATAAAGCATCTATGAAGGCCGCCAGAGTGAATTCCACTGGTGCAACACGACGTCAGCATTAATGGGCCCTGAGAGTACTTGACGCTACAGCTACTGTGAAAGCATATAAAACATTTCACTACACTTAGGTTGGCAGCAGAATAAGAGGGTTTCCAAGTTCAAAGAGCTGCGTAAAAAAGAGATAGTGGCATGACCAGATGGATGCTTATGAAATTGGAAATAGATCAAGAATATTTTGGAATGATAATTTTTTTAGACTTTGACTCAAATCTGCAATATGTAACTAATTGTAATTATTAGAATTTATCTCTGAGCTATTTTCACTAACAAATTCATCTCGTTTGCATATTTTTTTGTGTGCTCTCTTCTTCATGAACGCTCTGATCACATTCAAACCTGGAAACTGTCCAGTACAACTTCAATCCGATCTACTGGCCACTGAGCAACGCCACTGGAGCAGCTGGGCCTTGCTCAAGGGCACCTTATTACTCAATAGTAATAAGGGACGGGCAAGCCATAGGATTTTAAATATTGATGCCAGAGGTGTTGCGATATACCAATATTGGCAATAATCATCATATTAAAAAATGTAAAACTGAAAGCATGTAAATAACCCAGCATCTCTTCAATCATTTCTGTTTCGTTCTGTTCTTGCTTTGTGGTTCACACTCCAATAGTAGTAGGTGGCAGTAATACACCTGTAATACACCTGTAATACACAATAATACAGTAATAATCCTTATAATTAATTTGTCAAAGACAAAACACACAGTAAAAGTCGAAGATGACTTTGACTGATAGCCTTTTTTTTTATCATTTTTTGTCAATAATGTTAATAAAATCATTATCATGAATTGTTTGCCACGATAATCCTGCGGTGAGAATATTATAACTAATAATTAGAACTTATACTACATATGTAGTATATAGTATA
The DNA here is from genome assembly GCF_000972845.2 of Larimichthys crocea. NCBI lineage: Eukaryota > Metazoa > Chordata > Actinopteri > Sciaenidae > Larimichthys > Larimichthys crocea. The sequence continues at coordinate 31,210,045 of NC_040020.1, read as the reverse complement.
TAAACACATGTGTCGATACATTATGTCTGTGGAGATTTAGCAAATAAATATTTCTCTCAGGAGTTGGAGGAGACCAAAACAGAGCTAATAAGAGAGCACTGCTGTATTTTTTCCATCATCATACTTAGTTTAGTTAGACCTTTAATAGCTAGATAAAGCTAATAAAAACTTCACTTCCTGTCATTTTAAGAATATATCAGGAATCGAAGAATTTGTCTCAGCAGGACTTGTCCGTGTGTTTATCTTCAGTCTTACTAGTGTTCTGTGCTATTCTGTCTTTCCAGGTCTCTCTTAAACCAGACAGCTGCAGCTGACTCAGAACCCTGCCCCTCAGTCTGCCTGGGGCCTTTCTATGTGGAGTTGTCTGCGTGGTTCTCTCTGGATACTCCAGCTTCCCCCTCCTACAGTCCCACAGAGACCAACAGAGTGTGAATGGTTGTTTGTCTCTATGTGTCAGCCCTGTAATGAACTGGCGATTTGTCCACCCCTCGCCCAAAGTCAACTGGGATAGGCTCCAGCCCCCCGTGGCTCTGATGAGGATAAGCGATTACAGGAAATGGATGGATGGATGAAAGGTATAGGACATACATACATACATACATGATCTGTTACTCCATTATGAGCAGTCCAGACCTCTCTGTCCCTTCTTATGTCCCCAGAGTCAAAACTAAACATGGAGAAGCAGCATTAAGTTTTTAATCAGCATCCTGTGGAGACTGGAGATTTGAAGCAGAAAACATGGGTTCAGCTCCAACTTTTTTGTAGAGCTTAAGATTTCTGTTTTCTATTGCACTTCAAAACATCAAATGTAAAACGTTTTATATTTTGCACTGCACTGTAGATGCACTTTTTTGTTAAATCTTATTTTGTCCTCCTTTTATTTACTTCTTTTAAATTCTACTTATGTGTATCTTTTTATATTGCTTTGTCTTTCTTTTATATAGCATCTTACTAACATTTTTTCAAAGTTGCAATACAAATAAACTTTGCTTGATTTTTCTATAAACCAAACGCGTTAAGGAAACAATCGTCAACCAAACAAAAGACTGGCAGCATGTTCTGAAATAACAGTATCAAACATGATCAGAAATTTTATAGTGGTCAATAAATATCATGATCATGGTAATTAATATAGCCAATACCTACTGAATGCTAATGGTTATGAATGTATGTGATCTGACCATTCAAAGATATGTTCTGTTTTTTTTTCTCTCGGCTCAATGTTTTGTCCACATCTTTCCATCAGCTCCTCTTAAGAACGTCATTTTTGCTTTTCAGACTACACAAAAAGTTTATTGGACCACCGTTGACTCATTATTTTTCTTATAGCTTATTTTCTGTCAGCAAGTACAGAGCAATATTTGGACAGCCCCCGGCTTTTGCTGATTGGTTTATTAATGGCTTCGGGAGCTGGTAATCGGATGATGACAGTGGGGTGGAACACTAGTGAGTGATGATTGATGGCTCGTGCGGCCTCAACTTGCTGTAGCTAAGATGTATCTTACGATATTGTGTGTGTGTGTGTGTAGGTGCGTGTGTGTGTTTGTGTGTATGTGTAAAGGGTAGAAATATCTTATAACATGGCAGCCAAACCAGAAGGTTTTTCTGGGAAAATACTTGTGGGTGAGTCATGTGTGTCTTTTTCACACGACTCCTGCTGTTGTTGGATGTTGGCTTCTGTGCATCCACATACAGTACAGTGAGAGTGTGTGTCTATGTGGATCTTCTCTGTAGGAAACCAACATGAAAAGCATCTCCATTCCTGTCATGCAGCTCCAGCTTTGATTGACAGGCCATGTCATCCATATGCCAAACTCACGCCTCCCCAAACAGATTCTCTGCTCCCAGTGGACTCAAGGTAAGCGAGCTGCAAGTGAACAGAATAAACGCTTTCAAGTCAATGTCAAATAGACTTGAAGAAATTCAATATTACAGCTGAAAAGTGGGAAGAGGTTACACTCTGCAGATGGTTGCAGGACGTCTCTACATGAAGAGGGAGGACCTCCATGAAAAATGGCAGCCATGGCTGGAGAGCAGTCTTGTCCACACTTCTAAATCTGCTTCTACTGTCAGCATTTGACAGTCTCTCTGAAGGTGTTGCGTATTTGATCCTATGTGTGTGTAGGGTGTGTTGGCTGTGTGTAGCAGCTGAAAGCAGAGTGATCAGCAAAAACCCGAGGTCATCCATCACGCACAATGTCTATAACAGACAAGCAGCCTGAGGAACTACAGAGAGCCATGATGAAGCCGAGGCTGTGACACAGCAGCCTGCAGACCAAACAGATGTGTACAGTGGGTGATGTGAAACATCTGCCCCAAGCTGAGGGAAAAAAGGGAGATTCTTTTTGAACAGACAGATTTTCACATGGATAGGTTGCTATAAAAATTTTTTTTTGACCCTCAGTTAATATTTTCAGATTGACCACTGAGGACCAACTGAACCTGAATCCTATGTGATGTAGATTGATTGATTAGATTGCGTTAAGTAAGTTGTATTTAATTAAATTAGTTACTTTAGCATATGTATTATATTGGAAAGAATGCACATAAGAAGGGAAAAGTTATCAATCACTACGCAGGGAGGGTTCAGTCCTCAGTTGCTGTACCTCCAGTTTAGTCATCATGTGTTCCTCTGAGCACAGCTGGTTGTGTTTGTCGATGGGAAGCCTGTGAGGGATCAATTCAATTGTTGTAGCCAGGGACGGACTGGCAATCTGGCATACCGTGCATTTGCCCGGTGGGCCGACGTGCTATTTGGGCCGACAAGTCCCGATATATATATATATTTAACGAGTAGATGACACACCCCAAACACACTCTTGGGCTTAGCGATGGGCAATGTGGGCTGCGCAGGAGCGGGGGGGGGGCTGGTTAGGCTCGGGCGCATCTATGGCGCACAAGGGTGTTGTGGGCTGCTCTGGTCCAAAATGCCAGGGCCGATTTTTTGTCCCAGTCCGCCCGTGGTTGTAGCTGTTCCAGCAGTTCCATTCTAACAGGAAAAATAATGTCAAATGAATTTGCCCTCACAGGCTAATAGTGGTATCATCGGGAATAGGGGAGTTGTGGATCATTAAAGACTGTTGAGCGCCAGAATTCTTTCACTGCCATACTAAATGTTATTTAAGCGTAAACACTTAGCATTAGCATCTCCCTTCTAAACACTCAAACACACGAGGGATGTAAATGGTTTGCCTTTGTAGATATCTGTACGAGAGCATCCTGAGGTCACCACTGCAGATGCAATATTTTTCATTCTAATGTTTACTTTAATCATACTGCATAATCTTGATAAACAATGTACACTCACTCACAAACACACATATTAATGTGCTGTACAGACAGAGGGATATGAATTGAGTCAAGCCTCTTTCCTTCATTATGTTCTGCTCTTATCTCCTTTGTGTTCATTTGTGTTTCTGAGGATACACCCTGATCACAATTACACACTGTTTGAAAGGTTGGTCTGAAAGGCAGATATATGACGACCTTGTGTAGTCATTGCTGAGTTATTGATATTGATTATTGACTATCAATGCCCTACAAAGGCACGTAGATCAGTTTGTGCAAGAATTCACTCTGTACCTACCTTAACAAACCAAACTGAGAGCTCAAGTACAAGTTGTTTTCCCTTGTAGTGCAAGTGTAGTCAGCTAGTTAGGATGGCATTTAAAAAAAAACATTTTAGACAAACAAATATGGGCATCAGGTAAAATCTACAGAATGGATAATGGGCTGTTTTTGAAACATTTCCACTATCTGGAAATATTCACCTGCTCAGTTTCACCTTGATCGGTGTTACTTTAATGGGCTCAGAAGACAAATTGAATTCCCTTGTATGCTGTATTGAGCCACAATGGTGGCACACCTGTGTGGTTTCAATTTCCCCAGTCTCTGTGCTCCAATAGCTCAGCACAGGAACGGAAGAGACAAATAACACTGGGAAGCTGCCACACGTGTGACACCAGCAAAATAATGATGGTGCTGACCAGAGCACAATAATTGGGTTCTCTTATCTGTGACTGAGTGGCTATTGACTACATTAGCAGATGGAGTAACAATAGGACTGCTGAAAAAATTTGACTTCATACATCCCTATTTAGACTAAGGATTATGGAACTGAAGGAGAGAAGATGTCCCGTTAATGTCCTCACATATGTACTGTACACACATCCACAAAAATGCTACATTTACATTCACTGTAGCTATATGAAAAATTTCTCAAGAGACTAAAAGACTTAAAATGTTTCATTTACTATTGGGAGGCAGTCAGGTGGCTCCAACAAACAGTGTCCTGTGCATGCCTCTATTTGGTGGTGTTCAGAGATGTACGATGGGCTAGGAGGAAACCCCAGGGCAAAAAACAAAACAAAAAAAACAAAAAACGCCACAGGGATTAAATCTCTCAGCTAGTCCAAAGGTCCTTTAGGGATCCTCCAGGCAGAGCAGGAGGAAATTCCTTAGAAAATGATATCTGGGCTGTAAGATAGCCCTACTACTGCTACCCTGATTTGGAATGGCTAGGAAATAATTGGCTTGATCAATGGAAATAAAACTGCAAGTAAACAAACACTCATGTCACTTTCTTTTCTTTTCTTTCTTTTTAAAGTGTGCTAGTGGAATGGCACTCTTGTAAAGTAGCAGCATGTTGGTGTTTTGGTCACCTGCCACTTGGTAATAATGTAGAAATTCATGTTTCAATTATTGTACATGGGTAAAATTGTGATGTGCTTGGATTTCCACTCAAATAAATTAGAAGGAGGTTCAATAAGAGCTTCATTTCTGCTAAACTTGATCTAAACTCATTTGTAAATGGTCTGATATCACACAAATCTGTGTTACACATGGATTTACCACTGAATGATTGTTTCGATACATTTTTTAAAGAAAATATTAAATGAGGGCTACTGTGAGAAACCAATTTGTGCAAATACAGTCTTTTAAGACTTTAAAAAGACTTTTTTTTTTGTCAATGAAGTCCTGTTGGAAAGGGTTGTCTGGTGGCAAGGTGAAGCAGTGAAAACATTCTTAATATAGCATACATGTCACACCGGTCAAGTTGAGTTTTTGTCCTGTCTCCATGTTTGTTTTGTGACTTCCTGTTTTATTTTGGAATTAACTCTCCTCTCGTTTCAGGTCACTTGCCCTTCCTCACGTGTCACCAGTCTGATTGTCTCCCCTGATTCCTGATTGTGTCCACCTGTTCCCCATTACCTCCATGTGTTCATATAGTCTGCGTCTCCCTTTGTCCTGTGCCAGTGTGTCATGTCGTTCGTCTTAATACAACAGTCATATCTTGATCCAGTGATTCCGTCACAGTTTTTGCCTCGATTTGAGAGTTTTTTGTTGGCCTTTTGCCATTTAATTTTCATAGCTTTAGTTAGAGACTTTTGACTTCTTCCCCCTTGTGGTTTTTCCCTCCTCTGAGGCGTTTTCTGTTCTCATTGGTTTTTCACCCCCCCCCCAGACAATAGGATTTAGTGTAGTAATTTTTCATAGCCATCCCTCCTGTTCGAGGCGCTTTCTGTTGACCATTCCCCTTATTTTTTTGTGCTTAATAAGCCTTCTGTTCTACTCTGCATCCGAGTCCTACCTCTGTGTCCCAGGCCTGTCAATACACTTAGATTGACTTTAAGTTTTTTTGGGTTTGCACTTGTTTAGGTTGCTGTCCCTGTCCAGTGCATTGCCTAGCTTCTGTGCTGGTCCTCCTGTTTGCTTTGCCAAACTGGGGTCATACTGACTGCCATTTACTGTAGATAATCCTCTGGCTTTGGATAAATACCTCATACAACCCCAATGAAAATAGAAAGTTGCTTTCAGTAGATCAGTAAAAATGAATATAAAATGCCCCCCCCAGTTGACATGCATTTTTTTGCCTTCATTTTTGTTTTGGCAAAAAAAACAAGAACACATGCATTAATTTAATTTCACTAGTGCACAGCATCCATTGCCAAAACACCAAGGCCTCCTCTGACCAGCAGCTGCTTGTTTGGGCACTGCCAGAATGGTCTTTGTTCATTTGTCCCTCTTAAAAACAGAATAAAATGAGACATTCCTTTCTGGAAATTAGAAAACAGGTTGTGCCTGATTAACATATCTCAACAGGGGACCGTTTATTTGTTCAAAAATGATCATGCTTCTCATAAAACGGGTGTCACATGGATTCATCAGCAGGAAAATGACAGCTCAGGGGAGACTGGCAGTTGTTAAGTAACCAGACAAGCCAATTATCATCAGTCAACAGGGCTGTTTGCAACCTTCAGTCAAAGATACACAGGGCTGAACAGGTTGCAAATGTGATCATTTACAAATCTGAGCTGAGTACCTATTTAACATGTAATCTGTTATGACACCAAATTTAGTAAATCAATCTACATTACTTTATGATTTATGTCTTTATAGAATACCTTTCCTGTCCAGAGTCTCTTGAGAATGATTCCAGGCTCTGGCAACTCTGCAAAGGATAAGTAGTTATGGAAAATGAATTAATTAAATATACTTTTTACCATGTCAATCATTTATTGAATGATTGACAAGTACATAGATGAAGCAATCTAGTAAACCAAGTAACAACAAATCTGTCTGTTTGTTACACTACTACAGCATTAACAGCCAATGTTTTTAAATATTTACAGGAGCACAAGGACCAAATGAAGATACAACCTGGGATGCATTTTTTCAGAAATCACACTTTTTCCTGGTGTACAATGGAAACTGCCACATCTGAAGCTTGACACTACAAAAGTGTCTCATTGCATTTCACTGAATTGAATTTGTAGTCTTAGGAACTTATCTCCTAACATACTTGGGAATTCGTTGGCTCAATTTGCAGACATCTCACTCATCCTATCACCTTCTTTGGCCATATCAATATTTACTGCCCTTAAAAACTGCTAAGTTTAGCGTTGAGTAAATGAAGATAAGGCTTTAAAACGTCCATAATAGAAACTTCACTACCATAACAGACGAGGACTGTGAAATACCTCAAAAAAAGGACGAGTTGCAGTTGCAGTAGTTGAACAGACATAGGCAAGAATATGCTTCTATTGCAACATTATTTGATTAACAGGTGATCTTTGGGTAGTGCCCAATGACAGTATAACGAATGGACAGAGCATGAGTCGAAAAGTATGCGGTCACCAAGTTGGATGTACTGCTCGATTATTCTAAATATTCGCAAAGGTTTGGCTTATCGGCAGACCTGAGGTGAACTGAATGATGCTGGCCATAAAGTGGCTACGCTGTTAATTATGTGCAACTATAAGCCTTAATATCATCTGAACAGGTGAGTTCCCTCACAGTTGTCATGAACGGGGAAATAGCTATGGAGCCAAAACTGCCTGAACCAAGCTGTAAACATGTTTATTTCTGCTGTGAAGTTAGGCGTTTTAATATGGCCTGAAATGAAGATTGACTCACTTCTGCACCCTGTCTGAAATTACAATTTCCCAGCACTGGAGGTTGCCGCGTGGTAGTGCCACGTAAGAAGATCCACTCCAGTAAGCACCAAAATAACATACAAAAAATCCCAAATCAAAACAAATAAAATCCAACCAAGATGATAGCCACTTTCAAACTCATAAGGCATCAGCTCATTTACATTTCTAATTGCACAAACTCAGTAATTAATCTGATACGCGGTTTAATGAAGTTATGCAAATAAGAATAAACGAGGGATAATTTGTCCAGTCATTATAGATTCCAGTGTGCTCAAATAGACAAACAAATTAACAGAACATGATATGGAAAATGCATGCAACTTGTGTTTTTTTTTTTTTTCAACAATAACATAATCTGATAGAGAAAATAAAGAGGCAAATATTTTAGCTCAAAGGAAAGTGTCAGTCATTGAGAAGGAAGACGAACCAAATAAAGCCATCAGCTGTCGTCAGGGCCCTTTGAAGTGGAGGAGAAGGAACACACGCACACATACCAATTTTCCCTGGGGATGCCATGTTTATTTTCTGAATACATTTTTTACTTTCTCGCATTCTGTTGTATTCTTGTTTCCTTCACTGTTTTTCTCTTCTCCATTTACTTCACCCTATATCACTTTGTACAATATGTACCCTACATCTGCAACAAACAAGACAATCAACAAGCACAATTCTATATTGTTGAAAATCAAATTTAGTTATTGAACAACTTCTTATTAAGTCATCCGATGCTATTGTTTATTCTCTAATGAGTAAACTTGTAATGTATGTATTATTGTAATAAGTGGTAATATGTGATATCATTGTATCATAAATTAATTGCCTATTGCATATGTCAAATAAATGATGTAATTAGTATAAAAATGAAAGCAATAAGGATGCTGTATTGATGAATGAGTTCTATCAAGTTATAATTGTGATTGCTCACCACCATCCTGATTTATGTATCCCAGTGCCAAACTGTTTACTACTTAAGAAGGGCTTTGAGTGATATGATATTGACATTTAATGCCTCCATGACCTTCAATAGGACCAAGAGGATGTAGGAAATGAATGAAGATCAAAGCACATGTGCGCTTTTCTTGTAAATACAGCCTGTGTTCTGTCAGTACGGACTCCTACTTTATCTGTTATTTGCAGCATTAACGGTTCTGTTGAAGCTTATTGACTGCCAAATTTACTTCACAGTTAGTGAGAGAAATGCCACCAATATCATAAAATAATGCACTCCACTCACAAATTAAAATAGTGGTCATATGTTCATCCTTGCTGCAGTTAGTTAGTGATAACTGTGTCAGGATGAGGGAGGAGGGAAACATCACATTTTATTGCCCACTAATACAGAAATGTCGTTCATGCAGTCTTAAGTACAGTACCAAAAGCATAAACACTTAGTCAGTCCGCCAGTTAGTAAGGAGAGATGTTTTGTAGCTGCTTGCTGAATAGTCACTGATTTTACATCCTCCTGTTAATAAGTCATGTCAGAAACATGACTCAGTGGCGTAAGGGTTGTGGGCTGTGTTTGCTGCATGTGTAAACAGCAACTTTATTTTAACCCATTAGCCGTAACAACTTTGGTCTACAAGGCAATAAATATGTCATAGCCTGGGAGCATATGGTGGCTACACAGCCCCTAGTATGCTTCAAATTAACTAGGTTTTATTGTGTTATTTGACCTTGACAAAATCCTGTTGTCATTGAGAAAATGTGATGTGTGAAATATATAGAGAATATAGAGAATCTGGTCAGTTTTCAAAATAAAATACCCTATGCATTCTCCCAAGTCTAAAAACAGAGACAAATAAACAATTAAACTATGTAGCCTACTTAACCCATGGTAGAACCATATACAGTGGTCCCTCGTTTATCGCGGGGGATACGTTCTAAAAATAACCCGCAATAAACGAAATCTGCGAAGTAAGTTTTACAATTATTATGCATGTTTTAAGGCCGTAAAACCCCTAACCACACACTTTTATACACCTTTTTACATGCATTTTGTACAGTACTCCCTTAAACAGGACGCAGAACACAATGCGCGTTCATACTGTACAGTACGCTGTAAAAAAAAAAAAAAAAGCATGCAAAATTACACTGAAAAAAATCCGCGAAACAGCGAGTCCGCAAAAAGTGAACCGCGATATAGAGAGGGACGACTGTAAACCAAGGGAAAATGATTAAATCTGAGTAAGTTAACAAAGTCTAGCAGGCAAAATCCTCCACTTTTGAAATGTTTATTATTCGGTATGAAGCCGCTTAGAGAACTTGGAAGGCATTTGTGGTGTACCACAGTTTTACATACAAAAGGTGAGATAGTGAGTGTAGCGTGGTCCGATACCACTGTGGGTTCTCAGCAGGTAAGACTCAACCAGTGATGACTTTACTATGTTTTTATTTTTCATTTAGTACACATACACACACACAACAGCTCCCTTGGGGTCGTTCCTTTTTGAGTGCTGCTGACCGCCGGGAGCATCCGTCCTTGTGTGACTGTGTCTGCGTCTCTCTCTCCCAGGTCCAGCACACTACTGTGTTTTAAAAGGAGAGAGTGATTAGCTCATTAGCTCAACAGGAAACCGGTGTGCCAATCACTCACCTGGCGCTGCTCTCCTGAGCCGTCCCCACACCTCTCTCCTGCAGCTGATGCACCACACCCCCTCCACAGTGAGATATGTGGTTGAAGAATGAAACTTAAGAAGTACATTTCCAAGAAATGTAGATGGTCTCATGCAGTTGTTCTGTAGTTTTGTTGCCTAAACCTAACCAGACTACCACATTGACCACGTGTTTATTACTGTTTAAAATGTCACCTGACAACGGCGATGAAAATAACTTGATCATTGTCACCATGACAATGCAGTTTAACTGACGCAGATCTGATATTTGCACATCAAAGTACACTAAGGCAAAAGGAACTACAGGGAAAAATGTGTATTTTTGGAACAACAAGCTGTCGGAGCAGTGGGCTTTTGTCTTCTGAATAATAGGCTGTCGGAACAGGCTGTCCCTGTATAGTCATGCCGTTAGCTACACTAGCAGCCATGTGCAGGGTCATCACAGCATCGCAGAGCTGAAGGATCAACAGCTACATCACTGCTGATCTGCTGGTGTTGCATCGTGGTTTAAGGGTGGAGTGTCCCAGGGTATGTCTTACATTTCTCACAGATTTATTTTTGGGTGAAATGGACAGAGCTGGATTTTCTCTGGAAAGAGGAAAATAGCTTATTTTCCATTTAACATTATTGAACTGACTCGGATGGGACCCTGTATCACAAAAGTGAGATTACCCAGATAACTCCACGCTTACCAGTAAAACAAAGCACTGGGGTAGATCACTGTGATAACTTATGCAGCACGCTGCTGGTAGGCCAAGTTCAGTCCAGGAGAAATGAAGTCTGCATTTGGAAGCAATAAAGAGCAACAGAATGACTTTATTTTCATGATGGTTATCAGACAAACAGAGAAGAGTGGTGGAGCCATTAGCCCACTCTGGTTTTAAAAGAGGGCTTCTAACAAACACCAGGAAGTTATTGACCATATCTATCAATAATGAATGACATTTCCAGTTGCATATTAATTGTGGTGAAATGCTTTTATTCGCAGGGCACGATCCCAACAGTGATGGGTTCAATCTAGTCCATTTTAAACCCATATCGCTTGCTTATTCAAGGAAACATGAGTTGACTTTATGAATGAAAATTCTTGAAAGAGATGTTGGTTGTGAATAAAAATGTGTATGCACACTATAGTATTTTTATTTACAAAAATGTACAGGTTGAAAAGTAGCTTGCAGTACATCCAAAGAGCAGGCTGCTAGGTAGTAGACCTGTATATTTTTTTTACTATTTTCTTTTGTTTTTGCTTTTTTCTCTTTAATTCATATGTTTCTTCTATAACTCAATTTGTCCTGAAGGATTGACCCTCATGTTTAATGTCCTTCTCTTCCATCTATTGATGCTGTATTTGCTCTTTCTTACAAACTCTATAAATTGCTTCATGATATATACTCTTTTCTCTTTATTTTGGGTCATTAGTAGATAATTTTGAATATAGTTGTCCAAAAAATTCTTTTACTTCCAAAATCATAAAATATGAAATCTATTTGAAGCTCTTACTGCTTAACATGTGAATCAACTTAATAGACAGGGCAGGGTTAGGTTAAGGGGTAAATAAGGTAATCATCGCCCCTGATGATAAGGTTAGGGAAGGGGACATTCTCCCTCCGGAAGGGGAAGGAGGGTGCGCGGTCCACCCAACCCTCGGACCTCCCGTAACTCCAGTCCCGTGTCACCTCTTGGAGCCGTCATTGTCTGCGTCGGCCGTACCAGACCCCTGTCCAGGTATCCATGGTGCTGAAAAAATATATTTAACAAAAAACACTTCTAATGGAAGGCAAAAATAGGTAAGTATTTTAAAAAAGGTAAGAATTTAAAAATGTTTTTAAAAAAAATGAGTCTCTATTAATTAAAGAGATATGTTTATTTGTTTTTTTGAAAACATGAAATAAAATTAAACAATTTTTAATTGTTTTTAAATGCCAGATAAATTTCCAAATTATTTAAAAGCCCAAAAGGTATCAAAGTATCAAATAACATACAGGTTCCGGACACGTTAAGGTTAGGAAACAGGTAAGTATAAAAAGACAACTAGGGTTACAAAAAGGTAAGTAATTTATTAGGGTTAGGCAACCAGGGTAACAGGTAGGGTTAGGAAAGGGTTAGGGTTAGGGTTAAATAAATTGCAAATATGAAATTCAATAAATTTACATCAGTTGTATTTAATATTCAGGACAAATGTTTTTTTTTGTCCCCAATCGAAATATCCACTGCCTTTCCCTCTTTTTTCACTCGCTATCTGACCAACTGATCTTCCTTTGCAGTCCTGCCATTCTCATTGACAGTATCCCATGCTGTAAAAAATGTTTAACAATAAGTGTGTCTGTTTCCTTTTTGTTTCTGATATTATACCTATGCTGGGCCATATGCATTGACAATGAATTTTTGGTTTCACCCACATACTGCACATGACAAATTGCACAAAAAATAACAAACACAATTCCTTGACCTTGGGCTAAATCCCTGTAAAATCCTATGTAATGTCTTATTTCTATTATTTTTTAAAATAAATTTTAATCCAGAAAACTGAGAGTCCAACATTAATGATTTCCCCCCCACTAATGACGGCAACTTAGCTTGCACCAAAATATCCATAAGATTTCTATTTCTCCTATAAGCGGAGATCACACTTAAACTGGGAAAAACCTTTAAATGACCTAATATCTCCTCAAAGTTGGATCTAAATTTATCATTTAAAATCTTTCCAACTGAGGAGAACGTAGTCACTAGAGGGATTGAATTCCCCCTATCCCCCTCCTTTCTGTCCTGAAATGTCTTGTAGCAATTTCTCAGGAAGGATCTGGAATACCCTCTTTGTCTCAATGATTTAAATATGGTTTGGACTGCTTCACAAAAATACTCCTCTGTAGTGCAAATGCGCTTAAATCTAAGAATCTGTGATTTTACTATGCCCCTGAATGTATGTTTTGGGTGGAAACTATCTTTATGAAGCAGTGCATGTGTGTCGGTGGGTTTAAAAAAGACTTTAATATCTAATTTGGAATTTGAAGCAAAATTTGGACCTTTAATAACCGTAGTGTCTAAGAAATCAATTGTCTGATTATTCATCTCATATGTCAGCTGAATAGAGGGATCGTGGGAATTCAAAACCTGTACAAATTCTTCAAATTCACCTATGGATCCCATCCAAATTCCCCAGATATCGTCCAGGTAACGAAAATAATGTGTTGGCTTCTTATTACATTTTACGAAAAACTTCCCGCTCCCAATTAGCCATAAAAATATTAGCATAAGCTGGTGCAAACTTCTTTCCCATAGCAGTCCCTTTTATCTGTAAATAAAACTTCCCATTAACATAAAATATTTTTTTGTTAAATTAATCTCTAGTAATTTTAAGAGTTCTTCATCCGGACAATCTCTATAAAATGATATGTATCTCGAACATAGGCTGGATGTTTGGTAGATAAAGGATTTAAATAATAGTCTAAATATTTAGCTGTATAATAAGTTTCACTCCCACAATCTGACACAATAGGCCTCCCTGGGGGGACTTCAAAGGGAATTGTCCACTTCTCAGGATCCTTATGAATCTTGGGGAGTATATAAAACCGTCGCTCCTGAGGTTCAGCCTCCCCCATTAAATATTGTCTCTTTCATTAATAAATTTCTTCTGTTTTAGAGAATCTAAAATTTCCCTCACCATTGGGATTGTGTCCAAATACATTGGCTTGTCTATTTTCCTATAATAAATCACATCCTCTAACTGCCTCTCGGCCTCAAATATATATTGGTCTCTACTCAAGATGACCACAGCTGATCCTTTGTCAGCTGGCTTTATAACTATGTGTTTCGTGTTCCGTAATTCCCGTAAGGCCCTAATTTCCTGATGTTAAATATTATTTTCTGAAACAGGTTTATAATGTGCCTTAAACATGTCCAAATCTTTACTAATCAAACTTCTAATTTCCAGTGGCAGTTTCTTCAGTGGGGGCGTTTAATTTGAAGTTCCCGTAAATGGTAAGATTTCCTTCCCACCTGAATTCTGAAAATAACTGGCCAATTTAATCCGTCTGTGATAACTCTCTATATCCCATTTAAATGAAATGAAAAATTTTTGATCCCTTTCTATAAACCCAGTTGGAATAAAAGATAACCCTTATTAAGGAGGTTGTATTGAGGTTCAGAAACTGCAAAATTCTTAGGCAAATTGACAACATTCTGACCTACAAAGGACCAAGGTCCCTCAACCCCTACCTGTGCCAGTCTCAAGGGGTCTCGGCATTTAAAAACTCCATCCAATGGTTGAACATAGCAGTCCCAGTCTCCATTGTCCAATGGATGTCATCAGCCTGTGTGTGGAACTTCCTCTTTGGCAGGAGAGGAATGTGAGGCATGTTCCTCTCCAAATGTTCATTGAGTATTTCCAGGTTGTCCTGTTCATCTTGGGGTAGTTCCATAGAGAAATTCACCAAAGGAATCCAGATGTCTGCGTAGGGTAACTGGCGTTTCGCAGACCTCAGTTCCCCCTGCACACACTTGATGGTCGTCTCCTTTGATTTATTAGCTCTGCTGTTTATTCCAAAGGAAATAATGATCTTCTCTACCACCAAATCCTGGCGTGGCACAGTCTTTTCCATCACGGCTTGTGTATGGCGAAAATGAGCCCCTGAAAAACTCTCAACCTGTAGATCCTTGTTGAAAAACTCCGGGAGAGATGACAAATTGGAATCTCCAGTGATCAGCCATTTCTTCTCCACATCCAGACACCAATCTGTCAGCTTCCTCTGGGTGATGGGGTGTCTGTATACTCTGTATCTCTGTGGTCCTGGCTGTGTGATATGATCAAATGAATCCACCAAATCCTCTCCATCTGTCTGCGACTCCTCCCGATGAACCTAGGCTGTAACCTCGACCAAAGACTGCGGTGTTGAAGTTATGGCTGCCGCCGCCTCCTCTTCCGCCTGGAGCTCATCAAAAAGAGCCTCCAACTCTGAGTGTGTGGGAGTGTGAGGTGGTTCTTCCAACACTTTCACTTCATCCTGCTGTTCCGGATCGTCCTGAAGAAAGCTGTCCTCAGTGACGACCGTTTCTCTGGTTCTCCTCCCATCCCTCTGCACCCATGGAGGGCTTGTTGCTGGTGGAGGTTGATGCCAGTCCGTAGGCTGTAAGGTCTGGTCCTCTGCTTCACCGGTCATCGTAGCTACCGTCCTCTTCCTGGCTGACTCCCGTGGACCCTGGGCCCCGTCCTGGATCTGGACCGTGGTCATCCGTGGTGGAATCAGTGCTGGCACAGGTCCCCCGCCATCCACCCGAGCCGTAATCAGGGCCTCAGCATGGTTGATTGCATTCTGTGTGATCCGTGACAGGTTTCTACAGGCCCAGCGCACTGCCACCTGGAAGGCCTCCTTCCAATCCGGGCGTAGTTGGGAGATGGGACTGCATCTCCACCAACCCCCTGCCTGTCTAGGCTTAACTCTGGTTCAGAAGAGCCACATTTTTTTTTTTTATTATTTACCAGGAAATCAACTCTAGAACAGTAGGTTAATTTTTGACACACACCACAAGTTCACAATTTAGATTCAAAAAGTTGTTATTGCATGAAAAAAAAAAAAAACATTGTTTCTATTTTTTTGGTTTAACTAGACTAGCAATCTGCAAAACAATGTGAGTTTGTGTGTTAGGGTGTCATCAGTAAGATCTAAGAAGAGAAATGTAATGTTAAGGACAGACGATAGTGAAAGGTCTTTTAGTGAAAGGTCCCTTTTTTTGTATGTATGTGTCTGAGTTCAGGGGCCAAAATGTCTTTCTTATCTCTCCTTCCCAACTCTGATTTTCTGTACTTATTCAAGTGCCTCTTGGATGAGATGGCATCTTTGTCACCACCACGGAGGTCAACCAACTCCTGCCTCCTCACTCACTGCCTCCTCACCTCCCTGCCTGCATCTCTTGCTGGGTTTAAGAGTTTAAAAAACACTTCACTGACTCTCACTTACTCTCCCCCAGAGCAGGCGAAGAGATTGTCTGTAGATCTTTCAGGCGGGCATAAATCGGGCAACTGCAGTGAGGCAAAATAAGAGAATTATCTCTTGCTGCTATTTGTGTTAGGTGGATTTTTCGAGGAGGTGAACCTGAGATTGCAGTATGAGTGATCTGTGGTTGACTGTGTGTGATGCTCTTGGCTTGTATGTGTATTTTCAACTTTTCATCCAGGGAATGTAAACTCAAAGCTCTTGCTCTTTCTTGGGGACTCATACATAATAGATGTTAAATTTTGGGGCGTTAACCTCTGTTAAAGCCTGCTTTTCAAAAGCAAATGCATCCCAACCTTTTGACAAGAATGTCCCTGTCCAAAGCATTCTCCATATAGAACTTTCCTTAGAAAATGACTCATAATTTTGTCTGAATGTGTGTCTAGCATATTGATTAAAAGCAAATACACAAACATACACCAAACGCTGGCAAGGATGACCAGTTGCAACTCTTTGCCAAACATTCTCAACTTGCATTCTGAGCACACAAGTTTTTGTTTATCTTCTCATACTGGTGGCTCTTCCCATTGTCTCTGTTGATTACGACAGATGATAACTCTCATGCATGAAGAGGTGGAATTATGTTCACATTGTCTGTCACCTCAACATTGTCTGTATGGTAACTTAAACTTAACTTTGCCATAATTGCTTGAGGTTGGCCTGGTGGCTCTTTGCTACAGTAAAAAGCCAGCACCATTGTAGGGTGGACCTTTTGATAGAGGTGGCATCCAGCCATTCACCGCTCTGATCTTCCCAGCAGAGGCGCAATCTTGGTGGCCACAGAAAAGTTGCAAGGAAGCAAATGTGGTTACTCATCTTCTTCATCAGCCGTATTTTCTGAGCCAGAATTCAATCCTTTATTACCTCCGCCAAGGAGATTATGTTTTTCGGTGCCATTTGTTTGTTTGTTTGTCTTTCAGCAGGATTATGGAAAAATGACTAGTCTGATTTTATGAGAATCACATAGTGAATACAGAAATAATGTTTCAGTGCCTGTGACTAAATCACCTGAATTTGTCGCAAATATCAATGATGTGCCATTACAACAGAAATAGCCACCAAAATAGCCACCTCTAAAATTACTATAGGAACAAATGCAGCAAGTAAGAAATAAGCAATCAGGGATCTGTGTTCTGCACAGTGGAGCACTGTCGTCTCACAGCATGGATTGCATGTTCATACACAATCTACAGCCTCTTAAATTACTGTAGAATTAAATCAATACATGCGGAATTAAATGTGTGGGTTACAAGTGCTCTGGCTTCCTCCCACAGTCCAAAGACATGCAGGCTAATTGGTGACTCTAAATTACCTGTAGCTATGAATGGTTCTTTGTCTCTATGTGTCAGCCTTGTGATAAAATGGTGACCTGTCCAGGGTGTACTCCACCCCTCACTGGATGTTAGCTGGGATCATCTCCAGCTCCTGTGATCCTGCAAAGCATAAGCAGTTATGGATAATTGATGGATAATGGATGGTGTGCATATTACAGAAAACTGTATTATTGGCCTTGGTGGTAGTCTGTGTTCTTAGAGTGCCCTCAATTAGAAGTACTTTGCTCAAAATTATGAAATTGGGAGGGGTAAATTTTACAGACTTAAAATCAGATACCTTTAAAATAATCAAATCAGTATACCTCTGTTGCTTGTGTGTCTGCAATGTGTGTTTGCTTGGGAATGTATAACATATGTGTGTGATATATATTTTAAGTGTGCATACATAATAATAAAATAAATTAGTCCTTGCGGCTCTCTGCCAGAGCTGTTTTGAAGTTTAGTCAGTCTCAAATCACTCGAGACAGGTACAGGTCAAGTTGTACATGTCTTTGTCCTGGTGTTACTTTTTTCTTCTTTTTTCTACTTCTTTTTTACCTATGTGTGCATGCATCATTGTGTGTGTGTAAGTAGTAATCCCCAGTGGTGATTCAGACCGTTGAGCTCTATTCAATAGTGGCTGAGTCCAGTTCATTTCTCCAGCTGTCTATTTGCAGGGCAGTCAATGAGGTGCACTCCCAACCGTCTCAGTGTCCCAAACACCTAACCCTGCCATCCATCTAGCTGACACAAACTCCTGTCTTTTTTAAAACTGTTATTTATCCAGGGAGGGTTTGCTGAGCATGCATCCAGCTTTTCAGTTACACCCTGTTAGACACCCACACAGGTCAGGTATTTCCCATCTGAGAACAAACTCAGTATGTAACTGCTTGAAAACTGAGCTGGGTCAGTGTAGAAGTGTGGGTAAGTTTAGGGGCATGTAAATGTCATTTAAAATGTATGATTGTGACTGTCTCATAAACTGTCCACTGAACCTTTTGGCCAGCATGTAAGAATACTAGAAAAGCAAAGGTGTGCTGTAGCACTTTTGCTAACCCTAACCCACCTTAACAGAATACAAAGGAGATATACCAGAACAAAGTCTATGACAATAAGATTATATGGAACTAATATCTCTCCAGTTTTATCTTGTGGTCTCTACCAAGTGTTAACAGTATACTATAATAGCTCACAGAGACATGCACCAATATGACCAGTGACCTAAACTTCCAAATACTACCATCTTTCTCTCACCAGATCGAATTCTCCACCCAGCAAATTTAAATGCAGAGTATCAATTTTAGGATGCAAAACTTTTAAAATAGGCTGGTAAACAGTCTGAAAGCTCTACATTTGAGCGTGAATGCTTATCTGTCTATATTTGGTAACCCTGTGATTGACCAGCAAACTGTCCAGGGTGTACATTGACTCATGCCCAATTCATGCTGAGGCAGGCTCTAGGCCTCTGCAACCCTGCACGGGTTGAGTGAAATGATGGATGTATGCACTGGGAATGTAAGAACGTCAGAGGCCTGGGTGGTAGATTTGTCATAATTACTGGGGTCTCTGGATCAGATCCCATCTTATTCTTGTATGACCTTACCACACTGCAAGTTCCCTCATGGGAACTGCGGAAATATTCATCTAAAATATGTTTAAACATGGCTTCTAGTACTTGTATGCACATTTTGTAGAGATACGATTGTTTTGGGAGTGATGTTTGGCCCATTTGACTGTACTGGAGTAAGAGTGTATGAACTAGTCTAAATATAACTCACTTATTCCCATCACCTCAGATAGATTTTTCCACATGTCCGTGCCTCTATATAGTGCAGAGACTGAAGTAATCCTCACTGATAGAAAAACAGTCACAGTCACAAAGCACAATGTCTGCCCGCTGAGCGTGTGATGAGATAGTGAAGAGATTGCCAGGGATATTGGGGAATTTTCCTTCACTTTGACAAAGAAAGGACACCAAGGAGTACATAGAGTGAAAAAAAGGTGACAGGTCTGGTACAACTGAAAAAAAATATCTTATTTTGCACTACAGAGAAGAGGAGGTGGAAGTCAGGCTGTGATAGTTCATTTACCACATCTGATATCTCAGGTGGTGTCTCCAACAGCTCTGCTCTGTTGAGGTCATTTGGAGAGATGTTTCAAAACTGAAAAAAATTACACTTAGCGTGTCCTTATCTCTCGGTAGGTCAAGCACTTTGGTCCAAGCCAAAATATCTCAACAACTACTGATTGGATTGCCACAAAGTTTTGTACAAATATTCACCAGAGTATGAATTATACTGACTTTGGTGACCCTCAATCTCTTTCCTCTACTCCCACTAATAGGTTAAAGTTTGACTTATTCAGTTAAATTTCTTAACATCTTGTTGAGGGAACAATTTTTGCAGAGACGAGTCGTGGTTCCAAATTACCACTCAACACAACCATGACCGTTTGCTCTCCTGGCTCCACAATGGTGGAAGGACCTCCCCATTGACATCAGAACAGCAGAAATCCTACACATCTTCTGTTGCAGACTGAGCACTGTTGATATATTTCTTGCAATCGTGGGGTTGTATCCACATGGTTGAATGCATTTATACATGACCAATTTTATTCACAGGAGAAGAATTATCCTGACAACTATTGGATGGGTTACCATAAATGTTGCTACACATATTTAAGGTCCCTTTAGGATAAATTCTCTAGACTTTGATAATCTTAACTTGTTGTGTAGCACCATCAATACCTGAGTTGTACTTTTACTGTGTTTAGTTCTAATTTACAAATAACAAGAAGCTAAACTAAGTAGTGGATCTGGTAAAAATTACCTACAAAGATAGCATGCTCATGTTACCAATTAACTCAAGGCACATCAGTGCCTAAGTGCAGCCTCACTAGCATGGCTGTGAACTCCTTGTCACCCCCAAAAGTATTTCCATCCCAACCCAATACACCACCAGAGTATTAAACTAAAACATCAACCTTAACCTTTACACGTCCTCATTCTGGTCTAAACACCACTGTCACAAATATCATATACAAGGACAAGAATAATGAAGGAAGGACTGGGAACAAAGACTAATGAGATCACTGTCATCTCGTAATCCCTCTGTCACATTTCCCAGAGCTGCAGCTCTTAGATATACTTCAGAGTGCATATTTACAAGGCTAAAACTAACTCATGGGCAAGTCTAATATGGATAAATACATATAAATGAGAAGGAGAAAAAAGGAAGAAGAGAGAGGGCTTTATTTAGTTAAAATGTTATGGGATTATATCATCTCAAGGGAAGAGGTTTTTTTTTGTTGTTGTTCCAGACACAACTGGTCTGATTTTGTCAAAGTTTGGAGGGATGATGCATTGTGTTACAGTCTTTTGTTTTTATTATATTGGCCTCATTAACATCCTCCAGAGGCCATAATAACTTCAACCAGCAGTCTGATTTGAATAAAGCTTGGAGAGATGATAGATTTTGTTGCTCTTTGGCCCAAAGGGTTGATGCATAATTTTTCTGGGATGAGATGTTTACAAATTAAGATGCTGTCACATTTCAGCCGACTCAGCCTGCTTCTTTAGCACATACAGTATGACCTGCAGCAGGATTATCTATCTATCTATCTATCTATCTATCTATCTATCTATCTATCTATCTGATATACGAAAATCATCATACAGTCATTATACTTGCCACTTCACTACTCATTCATTAAATCCTTTGCATATGTATGTACAAGCGCTGAGGATATTCAAGTCAACTTAATATTCAAAAAGTCAAAAAATAAGCGTCTTTAGAAAAGAACAACCTTGACTGTGAATGAATTTTCTGAACATATGTGCAAACGCAAAATGATTTCATGAATTACGCTCCCATGGTGCTTCATTCAGTCCTTTTTCCTGGGTCAAAGGTCAACTTAACATCTCTCCAGTACTCAACTTCGCCGTGATGTGGTCAATCAAAAGCCTCTCCACGCAGGCATCCATTGTGCTCACAGGGCAAAGGGCAAAAGTGTGGGGAGCTTGAAGATGTTTAAATGCATTATCCTGCAGAGAACCATCTATGTCAGCATTGTCAGAGCTGTCGATAAAAGTAAGAGATCCAAACAGGACAATCCACCGATCGAAGCACAGATGGTTATGGATAAGGACTATAGGTGTTTGGCTTTATTTAGCGCTGTACACTTTGACTGCATCCCTAGACAGAAACAAAGTAGTACATAAGTTGACATCCTTGAGAGAGCAATAGATTTTTCTTGGATATTCAAACATGGATATGTAAAGCCAGACAAAAAAAAAGACATTAAGTTGGAAAAGCAAAAGAGACACCAATTTTATATTGTATTAAAATTCTGTTCATCTCACTGTAGCTCTGCACCACACCCAAATTTATATTACCCAAAAATGCTGTTGCTCTGGCAGTGCATCTTGGCCTCAATTTCACGGCACAGAGGAGCATAATGAAATCATTTCTATTCGCGTGGATTGTTTTTCTATTGCTCTTCCTTTCAAATTGTGAAACAACCGTTTAAAATAATTTCACAGGATTACTAAGAATGAAAGTAACCCACCTAGTTGCCTCGTAATAAACAGAGATCATGCTTGTTTGTCATCTTATTATTGCAAATCACAAGCATGCATTGATTCAAGAAGGGGAATAAACATTTTGGGAAAAGACAAGGCTACACCATGGTGGTTTAGATAAGAATATTCACCAAAGGATATAACATTCAACTCTGTTTCCGAAGAAACACATTTATATAAAGGTAATGTGCTTTAGGTTTTCCGAAGAAACACATTTATATAAAGGTAATGTGCTTTAGGTTTTGAAAGAAACATAATGTCTAAACACAAGTGCAAATGTTTTTCTATACTACATGGTAGTTGTATGAAGACATTCATACAACTGAGGAAGGTTGGATGTACAAAGCAGAAGCTGAAATCACTTCCTTATTTACTCATTCACCTCTCCTACGCAATAAACACCAAGTGGTTCACTACATTGATATGTTGGACACTAATGTATCTATAAGTCTAGGTACATTTGCGTAGAGTTGCACAATGAGTTGAATCTATAAAAGTGTAATGCATATGTTGCCAGAACATCCACCTATTTGGAATTAAGGAGGCCACAGAAGGAAGCAATCTGTGGCAGTCCTGCACGGCTGCGTTGAAGGAAATATTGGACCTTGAGGACATTCCACATTTAGATCACGGACATTGCTCACTGGCACCAAAATCCAGAGATGAAGAAAAGCCCAGGCCGTTCATAATCCTGGTGCACTGTGGAGATGTCAAGAAAGTTATTCTCTGCCATTAGAGTCTCAAGAAGCAGCTCTCCTACTAGAGAAAATGTAGATGTCCCACATGTCCTCTGATTTTACACCAGAGATAGCCAAGAAGCGAGCTGCCTTTACAGATGTCAAGTGGCTTGTTTGTTTTTTGTGTTTTTTTCTTTTTCTTTATTATAAAGACCTTCTCACAATTCTTACTATTATGGTTTACCATCTGGCCTAACAATATGCTACACAGATTCAGTATCAGTATTTTTTCATTCCTTCTGTTACATTTACACAGTTACAGATCCCCCCACTAAGACACTGGCTTAAGTGCTGTGTCTCTGTCTTGACTCTATTTTGCCGATTATTATTTCCACAGACCAAACATGTCGAATATATTACTAGGTGGCAAATGTCAAAGGTTTATTGTATTGTGTGTTGGTTTCATCACTTCCTTTGTACAATCCCAGGCCTGTCAGAACCCTGTGGTTTTATACTCCTGGAATTTTTTTTTTTTATCTCAATTTAGTCTTAATGTCTACTTATGCCCCACTTGTAGCCAACCTGTTTCAAGCCTCCTCCATAGACAGTGTGTTTAATAAGTGGTAAAAGCTTTGAATGTTAGGCTGTCATAAAAACAAGACTTTTTTGTCAAATTAAAAATGAGCATGCTCTCGCAGCCCACAATTTCTTCTGTAATTTACAAATGTTATATTAGAAATTTATTTAGAGATTGCATGTCGGACAATTGAACCATGCCCTTTCCTTGGACTTAACGTGTACTTAACAAAAAGACAGTTAAGAAGTATGGCCTAATGTAAGTGTCTGATTCCTTTGAACTGGGATTTTAGTAGTTAAAGTGAAGTTTTAATTAGCAAAAATGAGTCAAACTCAGGATATGATTACTGTGTGGATTAATGTTGTATTAGAAATCCATTAGCATCAAACAACTAGTATAACAATTCAGTTTCAAGTTTATTTTATTTGTAGCACTTTAAAAGCACCAAAGTGCTTCACTAAGACAGATACCCAGAATAAGAAATAAGAAAATCTAAAATAAAATAAAAACAAACAAACAGTTTAAACACTGTTAAAAGCCAGAGAATAAAAGCAGGTCTTAAGGTGCATCTTAAAAGCATCTGAAATCTTCCTGTCCCTGGTTTTTTGTTTTTCCTTGGACACAGCCTATATTGAGATGAATCCTGACCAAGAACAGAGTGATGTTCTAATTTGTTGGACCCTGTTTGTAATAGGCTGCTTTTGAATTAGTCAACAGTGCAACCTACAGTACACTGCTGTAAGGTCCTAACATCTGCCACAAAAATGTCACAAAAAAGTGTCCTATGAAATTGGGAACATTTTTCCAACATTTTTTAAAAATAAATATCTTGTCATCTACACTGTATGATGCCTAAAGAATCAAATACCTCAGAGGAAAATAGTGTGTACTTTTCTTTCTATGGATCACTGGTCAAATGTAGAAAATGTAACATCGCCTAAAGATATTTCCAATAGCTAATTTTGAAGCAGCAGAAGTTTGAAAAGATAAACAATACATACATGTTGCAATGAAGTAAAAATTATATATATATATATATTTTTTCACCCCGGCGGGGTGGTATCCGTGTCATCCTCAGCTCGGGTCTACTCCCAGGGGCGGGCCTGTCCAGTCCTATGGGCAATGTGGTGCGGCCCGCCAGGCGCATTCTCCGTGGGGGGCGCACGACCGCCCGAAAAAGCAAAAAAACCTCGGTAATTTTTCGATTACCGCTCATTACAGTTAGCGGAGCGGCGCCCCGGGAGCGGGTGTGTTGACAAGGCATAAGGGGGGGTCGGACAGACGATGGGGGCGCACGCATCCGGGGCGCACGGCGCAATCCAGGGCGCACCGGCGGCCGTTAGGGCGCACGGCGAAAATGTTCGCCTCGGGGGGGGGGGGGGAGTTTGAGGGTTTTCTGCTGCAGTATCTTCGATGTTCCTAGGACTGCACTCTTCTGGACTGAGGCTTCAGATGTTGTTCCTGGGATTTGCTGGAGCCACTCTCCCAGTTTTGGGGTTACTGCCCCAAGTGCCCCCATACCACGGGACCACGCTACCTTGACCTTCCACATCCGTTCAGCTGCTCTATTCAACCCTTGATACTTCTCAAGGTTCTCATGCCTTCTTGCTGATGGGGGCGGAGCTGGGATCGGCACATCTATCACCACTAACCCTCGTCTGCTCGATAGATATATATATATATCTGTATTAATCCATAGGTGTATTTAATATCTAACAATAGATATCCCTTAAAAATTGTTCCATTCTTCCATGTAGGTTTCTTGCATTTTGAGTGATCGAGTGTAATTTTCAATAAACCAATAATTTTCCATGTCCTTTCTAAGGTACGTAAAAAAAATAAAAAAATCTAATATGAATTTTCTCAACACTGTCCATTTTTTAACATGTTTGATAAGACAGCTCACAGTGACTATATGAGCCTGCTCTCCTCTTCTCCTCCTCCTCTCTGCATTCATTTATCAGCAGCAGCCAGGTAGTGCTGGGAAATTGCCCCCATCACTAGACAAATGTAGCGGGCATGGCACTCCTCTCCAGCCTTACAAACAAATGTAAGGCTGGCAATTACACTACAATTAGTCCATAAATCATGACCGATGGGTCCATATAAAAGCCATATTTAAACTAACAGTTAGTGAAACTGACACATTGAATGCTGCATGTGCTGTGCAAAATTAAGGTTGTATGTGTAGTTTACTGTCAATTGTATCTTGCATTGTCCTTTTGTAACATTTAGGTGATGTTGGAAGGCCTTTTGGCTACAACCAATATAAGTTCACTGAAGACATCTTACCTTTCATTAACCTTCTGACTGCCCATTACTCACTGACTATAGTAAGGCTTTAGAATTTTATGGTCTTTAGCTTGTGCTGTTGATGGTCTTTATAGCTAAAACATTTACTTTTAGATCACTTTATTATTTTGTCACCTTCATGGAACTAAATGAATGTTTTGCTTGTTTTCATTGTTATTTTAGAGCTAATGATTACATTTAGACTATCCCTTTGTCTTTGCAGCAAGCTAGCATTTGTTTGTGTTAGTATCAAGACAAACCTTGGTGCACTTGGCAAAACAACATGATTTTTGCATTTGGAATAAAAGTGGAGAAAAACCAACAACAAATAAATCATGCATGTATTTGATTCATTAATTTCCACAGCTATCAATTACGCACAAATAAGGCTTGTTTGCAAAGAGTTTGTTTGGAACTGTTTGGAGACCACCTCCTCTCGAAGAGTCACAGTGCAGTTGTTTTGGTCCACACCTGAATGAGATTTCTGCATTCATACTTGCCCAAACAAATTACTCCAAAGGGAAAACATGAACCAGAGTCTGATTTAATTCAGTCTAAGAAGCATAGGTGTTAAAACAAATAAACAAAAAAATAATAATCAAAGGTGTGTGCCTTGCAATAGAAATGAATTATAATCAGCTATATGCAATTTCATAAATAATATAAAGCTGTTATACTGAACAATACCAAACCCAATGTGTAAACACAAGCCTCAAGACCAGAACAGTTTATTTAAAACAAGCAGGGATTTAGTTTCAACAAAATACCCAGGGGTGGGGTGGCAGGGTGAATCAGAGATAAATGATGGTCCAAAGTTATGCAGGGCTGGAGGTGGCAAATATCAAAAACCTGAGGAGAAAACAAGACAAGAGCTGGACATGTCAGAAATACACAAAAAATTCTTTAAAAACAAATCACTGAGGACAAAGTGTTTGTTTCCATGGGGAAGCCTGAACTGGCAGAGTCCGGAGGTTGAACCTGTGTTTTATACAGAGCAGGCTGATATACATGCAGCAGGTGTCACAGCAAGTGAATAGACAGGTGAGAGGGAAACTAGAGGCTGCACAGAGACAGACAGACAGACAGACAGACAGACATACGTGGCACCAAGGGGGCAATAGGAAACACACAAAAAAAGCCTCAGTTATAATAAACTGCTTACAGTGATGTCTGTGGTTTATCCTGAATAAGTGCAACACTGTCTGGAAAGAGGCATTTCTGTTGCCTTGTGGTACAGCAATGGCCGGACTTGCCCATAGTGGGACCCAGGACACAAATTAGTGTTGTGAGTTGTTGACTCACCTACCAAATCCACTTATGTACCCTCTTTCTAGCTCTCGTTTGTTGTGGAAAAATTGCTGAAAGTCCATGGCACCAGGTCAGGAAGGAAGAAAGCATTCAGGAGCCTCTGATGTCTTATGCTGTAATATTTATTGACGCTTGATCAAGGAGAATCGGAGACATTTTCACATATAATCAGGTATGCATATGAGTCGGTATCTATTCTGCCCAACTTATGCTGGTGGTCAGACTTTAAACCCATACAGATAACCCCACAAATACTATACACCCAAAATAGTCAAATGGAATGCATTTACCCATGTTAGTGTTCACCTTCGACACATTGTAGTCTGGAGACACTGTTGTCTGTTCATGCTAATGGAACGTCAACAGTTAACTATCTATCATGTCTAGGAGGTCAACATTCAGTTTTGTCGACCCTGGATACCAGGCAGTGAATGTAGGGCTTTTGAGGCCCTTGAGATTTGGTGCTCTGGAATTGTTGTCCTCTTTACCTGGTTGGTAATCCAGCTTCAGTTGCAATCAAAGGTGGAGATCCCGAAAACCTGATAGTATCTGCATGGCCACCAGTGAAGGTAAGTGAATAAAATGTCTTATTGAGTCTGTCTGATTTAAACAAGCTCATTCTTTATAAAGAGCTATCTACCAACATGCTGAGTTCAAATTACCATAGTCCCACAAAAGTGGAAATTCATTTGCTGCTAATAATGAGTACGTGTCATTACATATGTGATGGCATTCAGTGAACCGTAGCTGCTACATGACTGTTTTGTGATGAGAACCAAGAGAACGAAGGAAGATAGGGAGGCAGTGTTGCAGGGGTGAGGTGCTCCATCACTGGGTTAACATATAAGGCACATGAGGGAGGAGGTGGGAGTGTAGTCTGGGTGGTCAAAATGTCTATCTCTGCCCGTGTGTGTGTGTGTGCGTGCGTGTGTGGGCAGTGGCACCAAGGGAAACACACACACACACACACACGCCCCAAAATACAAATGGAGCACAGGAGCAAATCAATACGTCTCATGCTGACCGACAATGACGTCAGTGGCACAGTTGGATCTCCCCCTTTTCTCTCCATGCCTGTCATTGCGCGCGCGCGCGCGCGTGTGTGTGTGTGTGTGAGTGAATGAGTGAGTGAGTGAGTGAGTGAGAGAGTGAGAGAGAGTGAGAGAGAGAGAGAGAGAGAGAGAGAGAGAGAGAGAGAGAGAGAGAGAGAACCTGCCTCCCTGCCCCTTCTCTAGGGCGCGCACATTTGAGGCGCGTTGCTACGTGCCCAGATTGGAAAGCAGCTGCGCGCCTCTGCACGGGGAGGCAATAAGTTGCACAAGTGATGGAGGGAGATGGAAAAAGATGAATAGCTTCCCAGTTTCCCCCGGAACTCCACACACTGTCTGAGACTAAACATTATGTAATTACTACCTCTGGAGACATGAGTGAGCTGCAGCGCACACACCCATAATTCTTGATATCTACAGATTGTGGACAATAATGCACACTGCTTTCGTCTATAAGTGCCACTGGGTATATATTGAGCCAGAATGAGGGCGATAATATTGTTGTAAAACATTTCTGAAGATTGTTTTCACAGTGCAAGTAAAAACAAATAAATATTAAATATAGGTTGCCACAGAATAGCCTAGAGATTAAAAATTGTCCAATTAACACAAGGTCGCCAGAAGCTGCTGCATCTCCTGAGAATCACAGATGCGTGAAGTCCCGGTGGGGATATATCTGTGATATTTAAATGGGGCTTGCTTTGGCATTTCAAACATGCACACCCGACATTTTTGAAATACTGATCGCTGATGAAGGCTTTATATTTTTCCTTTCAGTGTATCCTGTAGGGTAGGTTTGTGTATATCAAATCGGGAGCGGCTATTGCCCCGATTCAACATCACCCCTCTGTCTAACAGAGCCACCACCTCTCCCTCCCTCCTCCTCTCTCTCTCCCATCAGCCCGCCTCTGTCTCTCATCCCTCCTCTTGTATACTCTCTCTCCCTCTCTCTCTCTCTCTCTCTCTCTCTCTCTCTCTGCTGGAACGCACGGACCTCCGCCGCTGTCCAGGGATAATACTCTCGCTCTTCCCGTCTGTGCCGCTGCAGAACGGACCGTAAAGCTGCATGCTGCCGCTTCCTCCCTGCCAGACCGAGACCCCGATCAAGGTAAGAAAAGTCAAACCTCGCCGTGTTAAGTCCAAGCTGGGCTCAGTTGTCAATGTTGAGGGGGGGCTCCTCTGCACTTGTGGGTTCACTGGGATGCCTGGCGTGCGCACTGGAGACACGCATGCTGTCACGTTGAGAGCTTGTGGTCTGCGAATCGCATGGAGATCTGTTGTAGCCTTAAAGGTGCTTATTTGGTCAGTATGCACTTGCACCTCTTCTAATAGCTCACGTAGCTGCTCGGATGTTCCCGGATCGTTGTTGGGGAGGGTCCACTCCTCAGACACTTAAGCGATTAAGAAGCAGGGGAGAGAAACACAAAGATGAGTAGAAGAAAAGAATGTGAAAAGAAAGAGACGGGGAAAGATTTTAGCAAATTGTTGAGCGCGACCTATTGACAACTAGTGCCATCCATCGTGTCAGCAGATGGCCAAAGGGCAGGTTTTTTTTCATTATCGCGTCACAAGGTGTATTTTATTTATTTATTTTTATTTATATATATATTTTTTTACATTACGGTGGACAGGACAGCTGTTTGGATGATCAGGCGGACCCTCCGGTCTGTAACGGCTGCCTGTGGATCAGGAGATCCCGTGCTGATGCGCTTGGTGTGGGGAGGTGGTGTTGGAGTTTGTCGGTGCCAAACACGAAGGAGGCAGCTGCTTGTGTGTGCGCAGCGGCGGTCTCAGCATGGGTGTGTGCGTGCGTGTGTGTGTGTGTGTGTGTGTGTGTGTGTGTATGTGTGTATAGTATAGTCACTGCCATCATCACAGAGTCCGTGTGTGTTTGCTAAGAGAGACAGGCAGGCAGAGATGGGAGAGATAGTGTCCAGCAATAAAAAGATGCATCCATATGTTGCGCGCGCACGAGTGTCTGTGCTCGAGTGATCGATTTCCATATCAAAGTGATTGTTTCAATAGTTTGTTTGTTTTTTTTGCATTAGTGATGATGGAGGAAAGAGAGAGATGGTACTTGGCCCCTTTCAACCCTACAACCTCATTCAGTAGCAGAAATACCCGTGTGCGCGTTTGGAGACGTGTGTGAGCAAAGAGAGAGAGAGAGAGATAGAGGGGGAGATGGAGGGCAGATGAAAAAGCGAGGGGGGGTGAGAGGGGGAGTGAGAGAGATGAGAGAAAGGGAGAGATATGGCGTCCTACACCAGCGCTTTCTGGCAGTCGTTTGATTTATCGCCTCTCCAATGCGCACTGACGCACAAAGCTGCGGGTCCCCCCAGCTCTTACACTCGCCGTCATTTCACCGACTGATCAGGATTATCTCACACTGACGGTCGTCGACCCATCTGGCCACCGGGAACACACCCTCACCCAGACAGGAGACCCTGTTACAGCCCTCCTATGTTATTACCGGGCGGTCCCACAGACCAAACACACGTTTAGACATGACGGATGATTGCCACCCTGAAAGCAATCATGACTGATGCGATGTGACATGTGAGCCAATGGACATCCAGCGGTGGTGTTGTGACTCCAGTGAGATTACTTCACCTGCTTCCCAGTAGCTACGCAAGTTGGATAAATTCATTTATGCATCTCATTGTGGTGGTGCGTCCGTGACTCATTTAGTCGTGCAGTGTCGTGTCAGGGTAGAAAGCCAGAGCAGCGCTGCAGGCTGTTTGAAGGAGCAGCCAAGTTTTATTGGCCTCATAGGAAACATTTGGACAAGAGTGCATAAATACACTAATCTTCATCTTCACCAGCAACAGCGTTTTTTTGTTTTTAAATCAACATCATTGTTATCTCTTTTGTTTTGTTGATCCTCCTCATCATCATTCTTATACCTGTTATCATTTAGATAAACATCACCATCTTCATCATCTTCATTACTTATATTTTATCACCTTTCTCACAATCATTCTTCTTCCTATCCCTGGTATCATTGACTGACACAACAATCTTCGTCTTTGTCACTGCCACCACTACCACTACCATCATCGTAACTATCAAAGTCAAAATATCTGAATGACATGAATATCTTCATCAGCACCACTTTCACCATCACTGTTACAATAGCATTCTCTTCATCTTTCTCCTCCTTCTCGATCCTCTCCCACGCATCGTCATCAGCACCTTCTTCGTGTCATTCTACATCATCATCCCTCTCCCTGTCATTATTGGCATTAACATCATCACCTGCACCTTCTTAAGCATGTCTGCCTTCATCACTGCAATCATCATCATCATCATCATCACGTTGATTTGGAAAATCTTTATCATCTTCATGATTTATGATTGAATTGTCATTAGGGAGGGCACTCGATTGACTAACTAATTGATTTATATAACATGCCTATCACATTTTTGCGGATCCCAACGTGGTTAAAGTTATTATGAAATAAATTAAATTTGTTGTTTCTGACCCAATATATTTAATATAATTTTAAGATTGGAAAGCAGCATGTTTTCACGTTTGAGAGGCTTTAACAAGACAATGTTTAGACTTCTTACTTAAAAAATAAATTAAAGGATTAACCGATTTACTTAAATTATTGCAGCTCCGTCATCAACTTCACCATCATTTACTTGTCATTGTAACCATCATTATCAGCACAATCTACTCTCACTATTAACATCACTACTCTATCACATCTTCATCATGATTAACTTAATCATCATTATTATTATCATTAAGGAGAGTTTGGACCAAACACAAGGCAAGGTGTAGAGCCAATGTGATTGCATATAAAGCCGATGGAACAACCTGAGGGGGATAAAAAAAAATCCTGTTTAGTGTAAACACCTGTACATTTTCCTTCATCATCATCTTCAGGCAACAGGTGAACAGGTAGTCATACACACAAACACATTACAGATCTTTTATTTTGAGGAATAGTGATTTAAAGAAGACCCCAAAGGATATAAATCAATACAAACACAAATTCCTCATATATAAAGCTCTACATTATGTACTGTATGTGTGTGTGTGTGTTACAATGTGGGGCTTATCATAAGAGCACAGCAACAATATAATACTAAAGGGAATATGAGCAGTGGATTGGATTTAAAGTCCCTAAGGTTCATACCCAATCCAATGAAAATGTGAGAAGGGCAGATCAGAGAAAGAAGAATTAAAAAGAAGGCGATAGATAAGAGGGGAGACAGAGAGGAAGACGGGAGATTAGAAGAGAACATAAAGAGGGACAGAGAGAGAGAGCGTAGAAAAATGTGAGAGAACACTGAGGAACATTGAACACTGTATCTGCAGGTCTCACAAAGCCAAACTCAAAACATATGAGACTATTTTAATGCTACCAAAAAAGAAATAAAGCATTCAAAACCAGTGTAACAATAAATATCGGTAATTAGAGTTCTGAGACCTGAAATGTGGTGACTGAAGAACAGGACACATGGAAAATAATTTTTGAAAGGGCACAGAGTCCAAATCTGTGAACATTTTGAGACTGTGGCGACCCACAATAAGCCTTAAGACTGTGCAGTCAATGAGGACATTCATAAAACAATGATGCCAATCAGGCAATCTGGTTTGGGGAGTAACTTTTAAAGAAAGTCATTTGCACTTTTTCAATTGACTCAGAACAGCATGTCAGCAACGGCGTGGCACACTGTGATCTTACACTTTTTCACTGCAACAGCAGGGATAAACCTGCCGACTCTTGGTACCAAACTGTGATTATTACTAACTTCAACAGAAAACCTATCCAATATAAGGAGTCATGCAGATAGCCATAGAAAGAAAGCAGCATTTTAAAAAGCCCGCCTATATTAATTTTTTTGACAGTTTGATCCTACATCTCTGCCCTTGCAGATAACAGCCTCGTTTTCTTTTCTGTTCCACTTACAATGACACTGGTTGCTATGTTTAGCTGCTGAATGCTTTCTGCTTATGCTCTCCACTAGCAGACCTCTGGAAGACCTTTACTGTGAAGAAGCAACAGAAAGTGTTGACCTGAGTTAAACAACTGACAGCTATACAGCTAGAAGCTGAATGGACAATTGATCAGTCTGAATAATGCAATATCTTCAGTGTTAAAAAAAATCAATAATACACAAGAATTGTTTACTGCTCTTATTGGGCTTTGTTGAGACCTTACAATAAGAATTAAATGTAAAAAAAAAAAAGAAGAAAGAAATCTATACTAAATGCAAGATGTATTGACAAAAACCTTCTCAGGATAATACATACTTACTTAATTCTGGGTGTTTTTAGGACTAAAAAAATCTCAGTGACCCACATGAGCTCAGATGAGTAGCCTTGAGCAGGATACTGTCACTAATCAGGAGAAAAGTCAAAGGACAAATCAGTATTGATTTCTCTCAACACCTCCAACAAGCTGCATCTCTGACCAGGACAGAAATAGAACTGGACTCAGGCAATGAAAAGTGGAAGAGGTTCAGCCTTAGCAATGTTTGGGATAAAGCCTCAGAGTTAAAGCAAGTACACATCTGGTTCAGTATCCATTTGGTGCTCTGAGAGGAGAGCGTTTTTTTCAAGTGGTGCTGTAGGTAGTAGCAAGATCAGCCTAAAAAAAAAAATGGTAAGAGTGTTTACTCTGTTTGTGGGCACAAAAGTCAAACAGTGTCCAATACTTTGACCACTTTCAACAGCTGACAACATCACATCCTCTCTCTTAACAGTCTCAGTAGGTGGGATGGACCTAACTCATTTAGACTTTATGTTTTTTTGGGACTTTTTCTTTGCAGGAAAATAGTTCCAATAAAAACTGTTGACACTGAGGTTTGCGAATAATCCAAAAATAACCAGGACATTGTTTCTGGAAATGTTACTGTTGTTTTTCAATGACATTTTTCAATGACATCACATATGATGATTCATTTTATTTGATTATAATTCATTGTCATAGTTTTTAAAGATATTTTCTTCAGTGTGTGTGACTGTCTGTCTGTGAAAGCCAATCTGTGAAGTGACAGGTTTGCACCTCTATGTGTCTCCAGCTGTACCTGTATATATGGTTATGGTTAATGTTTTTCTGCCCCTCCTTTCCACTTTTTACCTCAACACAAAATGAGAGGGATGGACAGAAAGATGGAGGGCGATGAGGGAGAAGGATGCTTTCCTACGTTAACTCTGCTTTTTGTCTGCAACAATAATGACAACAACAGGGAAGACACATCTTATCGCTTCCCAAATGTTTATTTTCTGCCATTGTGATATGCCAGACTGTGGCTGGTGGCGATAAGTTAGTGAAGAAAAACACCATTCTGGCTGTTTTTTTTAGACGAATGCAAAAAGGAAAAGAAGGGAGATAGGGTGGTGAGGAAGAGAGGTGGCCCTTATTGATGGAGAGAAAGAGCTTTAAGTCCTGTAGAATTGTAAAGGGTGGTCCCAGTATTCAAAAACTACTGCTCAAGATATACAACATTACACAGAATCTTAACAATCATCAATGGTTGTCTCAGAAAATATTATTTTAGACTAGAATCAGCAAAAGACACTTGTGAATATAGCTCACTTACAGTTAGGATGATGGTCAGTAGAAATGTCAAAAACTGCAAAAGAAGTCTTTGACTTGAGGTTGTTAGTTTAAAAAAAAAAGGGGGAATCCCTAAAAGGCTTGTTGAGAAATTAAACACGTTATTTTCTTCTGTGTGATGGGAGACTCTTGAGAAAGAAGATTAAATAACAGTCCAGATAGAAACAGAAAAAATGTATCTTAACTTAATTTGTGATAACAATTGAGCATCGGTGGATGAAGCCAACATAATTTGAATGTAAGTGATTTTTATTTAAATTATGGAGGAACAGTCGGCACTGTTGCAGCAGCATATTGTGATATTATTTGATACAGTGGGTGTATTTTTTTTTTTTTTTACAGAAGAATCTAGCACACTGCAGCTGGGATGGGATGGAGATGGCCAGGAAACCTTTAATGTTTTTTATTTTATGTGTGTCATACAGTACAGCCTGCAGAAAGACTGGAAGTTTCCGCTGTGAGTTGCTCTCAGGGTAAAACTTGTTTATGGAGATGGCAGCTGAATCCATCAGGAGTTGATGATGTGTTGAATAAAGTCATTGTTTGGCTTCCGGACTCCTCGCTCTTTCTTAGGCACACACACAAACATATACACATTCTCGCTATTCTGTCTTTCTCTAGTAATATTGTTTTGTACAGTTTATTTTGTTCCTTTATAATCTTATTCCATGTTGCCTGGGGTGCTGATTGAAAAAAAAAGTTGAAGTGAATGAAAAATAGATAAAAATGCAAATCACAGTAAAGTTATAAAATGAAAGGACCTACATATAGAGCTTAAGAAAAGGAATTTGGCGTAAGTCTTTGCTATCCAAAACCTAATTTTTATGCCCCTTGTTTGTCCTCACTTTGTTCTGGATTTCATAACACACAAAAAGATTCAGCCTTTTAAGAAATCCTTCTTACTAGTAACACCCTGCATCACTTTCTTGACTATTTTACAGTTACACAAGCCTTTGTGTCTTTGATTGTTCCTAGAAACTTCTGAGGCACTGGAATGACAGCAAAACTGGATTTATTTCAAAACTAATATTTCAATTTAGTATGAACTGGGAAGAAAAATCTGCCAAGCTTATCAGAACATGTACAGTATGAATCATTCTCTGCCACTTCTCCTTTTTCCTGCATTCTCTCTTTTCTGTGTTTTCTGAAATTCAGCAGGGCAGCAGAGTGACACAATAAATATATAAAAAGGACAAATGTAGATAGATCAAGACAGCGGCATAGGTAGAGCTCATGTTTTCATACATACAAGTGCTTCAATGATGCTAAATTTGTACAGAAGTACCCACTCATGCATTTCACTGCACCCATCAAACAAAAAAGTATGGAGGAAAAATTCTTACAATTTCTGCTGTCTGATAAGAGAGCAATACATGATTCTCCCTAAACAATTTGAAGCTGCAGCCAAAGCGCATCAGTGGTTCCACACACCAAGCAGCAAAAACTGGGGCTTTTCCAATAGTTACGGGGTACAAAGCAGAGCATTTCTTTGTTTCAGAACTTGCATTATACTAGAAAACCTGTGTAAGCTCCACTGGAACGCATATCACTGTCTACCAAACAAATAACATCACATTACCTTTTTGTTTTTATCTCCATATTCTTCCCATTTTATTCCTGTGTTCAGTTAGACTTAGTCGGGCAGTAGCTTGGGTGTTTAAATATGTAGAGGACAAGTTTGAGCACATCTGGAGTGCTACAGCTTCCTTGAAAGCGTACTTTTCCACAACTGCGATCTTTAAAAAATGTAAGTTGAAATGATGCATTTAGTGTGCACCACAGTCCACGGTATTTATCAAATGTTTCAGACTCAGGCACAGATGTACTGTGGACTGGCTCTAGCTGTCAGCAGCAAATGTGATGCTTTAACAAAACATCACTAGAAATTTAGAATTGGTATTAGTACCCCTGTGAGAGCTGCTCTCTTGCCATGTCTCTCCACATCTCTCTGCTCTCTTTTCATTGAAGCAGATTCACAAAAAAACAAAAAACAAAAAAAACATTCATTTCCTGTGGTGCGACCAAATGGGTGGAGATAATTTAATGCAATAATACAATTATCAACAATGCTTGTAGATGGCCAGTGATTTATACTTCAAAACATTGATGGTGCACAGATGATCTAAGGAGCAAGAGTGCGAATGTGAGAATTTAGTTGCAGCGCCAATTCTGGGCAATTTGGCTCAAAGGTGGCTTGAAGGTCAAGTGGTAGTAGAGTTAACCACAGGAGCACATCAGAGGCATTTTGGTTAATCAGAGGACAAAAACTGAAGCATGCATGCTTTTTTGGGGTGAGACGTTTCTTGAATACAGGGTTTGTTATCTCACATACATATTTGTATTTTTGCTTTTTCCTGCTTACTTTGAAAAATATTTACATCAATATATTGAAAGTTCAGAAAGTCCAGCCTCTACACATGTCAGTACAATTTTGTCAAACAAAGCCACGGGACTCACACAGGAGGTGTCCTTTGCCCGGCGCCAACTCACACTGGACGCGTGTCAGCCGCGTTACAGCAGCGGAGCAAGCCGGCCGTATTCATGCGAGATCACGAGATCACGGGAGAATCCTAGACGTACACGAGACCCTGCGATACACTGTGTATAAAGAAAACAACAACAACAAACAGCTGACTTTGCTCCGACGTGGAGGAGATTATAAAAAGCATCTGTTGTGTCATAAATGATTGTGCGATGTTCCACTTCAACAATTAGTCTCTCATCGTTCATGTTGAGACCCTTTGATCGATCTTTGATCACCTGGTGCCACCGGTCATGACGTAACGTTGATGTGAAGTTGTAAAAAGCTACATGAACTGCGTATTGTGTTTTATTTTGAAAGGGGGCGGAAGTTTATTACGTTGATTCTGTGTCGGATTTCCTGTTTGGTGTGCAGTTGTTGAAATTTACGAGGTTTAGCAGCGGCTCGCTTCAAAAATAGAAATGCTACGGAATTATTATTATGTCATGTCTACACTCTACTCGCTGATAAAAGCTTCTCAGTTCATACATACATTTCATTTGCTCGCCTGCGGGCAGACCGGAGCAGATACAGGTACTGGGTAATTACATTTTGAATAGCTGAAGAACACGAGCTGTACTTATTTATCTGATTTTAGTCTGCCTGGATGTTTTACAGAGAAAAACGATTCCCACTTTTCACACAAGAGCTAGTGGAGAGTGAAACATGATTGGCCTTTACTTGAACTGTCTGATCTTAGTTTACCGTGATCCGATTCTAGGTAACGGTCAAAAGACCCCCCCCCACAGACACGCACACAGTACTTACTGTATGGTAGAAAAAGAATACATTTTTTGACTATTTTTCATTCCAGTTTCAATCAGTTTTTTTTCTCTTCTACTGCAACAGTGCCAAAACGAACTAAGCAGAGAGGTCTGGCTACAGAAGACTATCCTTATCTTGCAAATTAAGTATCTACTGCTGTTCAGGTCAGTGTGAAGATAACTCAGGAACCATTTCCTTTACTGCTCCTCACTCTAATTTAGACAGATATGGATGTTAAGCCTGCAGGGAGAATTGGAAAAGATTGTAACTAATTACCTGTCGAACATTTAAAAAAATCAAAAGGAGCACGTTATCCTTCTCGTATCTTTTGTAGTGAGTGATATGCCCACATTTGAAGCTATTTGTGTGTGGAAATAAACATGTCATATCATCATCACCTCAGGCGTTTGGCATGAGATGGGAAGCAGGTAAGAAGCCATGTGTGTAATGAAAAACAATACTTATTGTGTTACCTACTGTGATCTCATTTAACTGTATCTCTATCTGTATTAGATTTTTTTTTCTTCTCTTTTTTCTGCTGTAGCAGTGGCCCAATTTCCCAACAGGGAACATTAATCTTTAATTTCATCAAATCTAAGAACCATGTACACTGGAATTGGACATTTTCTGGAAAGCCACTGAACTTGTTGTGGTATATACTATCCAAATTATTTAGGGTATTGATCTCTTGCATCTTCAGAACATTCTGGCTGTCATTATGGATAGAAGCATGACTGAGGCTTGTGACTCAGAGATTCCCCTTTCTCATACTAAGGGCAGATCCTGTGTCACATTAATACATGTACAAGATTAAATTGTCATCAGTCCTTAGCCTCATGATTGCTGACATTGAAAAGTAGCATCCATTTGTGGTGATGTGTCTACATTGCCTTGATTGATTG
Source organism: Larimichthys crocea (assembly GCF_000972845.2). Taxonomy (NCBI): domain Eukaryota; kingdom Metazoa; phylum Chordata; class Actinopteri; family Sciaenidae; genus Larimichthys; species Larimichthys crocea. The sequence goes on along the minus strand of NC_040020.1, from coordinate 31,171,449 downwards.
TGGGGACTCATCACCCATCTGTGGACTAAAGGCCCAAGGTTATAGAATTCATATTATGTTTGAGACTTGTTTTGGAGTTGAAGCATCATGCTAAGGTTAAAGTTGAAGTTAAATGGTTCAGTTAGATATGGGGGGAGTTGTTGTTTAAGGTTTAAGGGTGAATCTACATGAAATTAATGCAAATCTTAAGATGATGGTAAAGATACTGTATCTCCTTGTTTTTGCTACTATTAAGAATGCTATATATTCACATTTCTGTGTTGTACACAATGGTTTGGGGACATTTTATCCAGATTAAAGATAAGATTCTACCTTTTCATGACATGAACATAAGCCAACTTTTTTACTACTTTGTTAGTTCAGGATTTTTGAAATGTGGTTGTATGGTACAACTCAGTGTGCAATAGGCAGTGGCTAGCACACTTGGAGAAGCAGAAAGAAGTCCCGACACTAAAGTAGAGGAAAGCACTGCTGTACACATGGATCATATTTTAAACCACACACACAAAAAATCAACATCAACAAGTGTTTGCTAGTGAGCATATTCTCGACATTTTTTCCCCGCCATCAGGCAACCCTTTCTCTTGCTCTACATTGTTTCAACCGTACAACTTTCCCTTTGACATCGAAATAATATAGCATAAGTAAAGTTATCTGAAAAGTGAGCAAACAAAAGGCTGAATATGTAAATTCACTGCAAAAAGATATGCTGTAGAGCAATCCATATCAAAATCAAAACTACAGTTAAAATAGAGAGTTCATTTTCTTTGTGGCTTTGTGCAAAGCCTTTCCTAAACTCTTGCCATAAAATATCAAGCTCACAGTTGTCTAAAATGCCATTGTATGCTGGCTGTATGAAACTGAATAAAAAAAAATGATATTCAGGGCAACATGGTGGCTCACCTGGTGGCGTCTGTGCCCAATATACAGGGACTCGCTCCTTGGTGTGGAAGCCCAGGTTTGGTTCCAGTCTGAGGTCCTTTGCTGCATGTTGCATGTAAAATTAAAATTAAAACATTTATATAGCAGCCACAGCAGAGGTGACTTTAAATAACAAGTAGTCTCTCTCACACAGGTACTGTGACAGGTCAGTAAAGCAGAAACAGAAATTTATAACAAACTGTATTTTGTAGAAAAAAACACTCATTGGAAAGCAGTTAGCTGTTGAGTTTAAGTGACCTTGTCAGGTGATGCTGTGTAATTCACATCTTAACTTCTTTGTGTGGTTTAATTCATTTGGCGGTTAGCTCAGGGCCTAACCATGAAGGGACTTAGAAATGCATTTGCTCTGCCTTTTCTCTGGAGAAGAAAGCAACTAGGTGCAAGAGGGACTTAATTTACATGTCTGTGTGCATGATAATGTATGTATTTCAATAAGTGGATGACTCCCTTCTACTCAATTTCCCAAAAGGTCCTGCTGTTTATTGTGGTGCATTCAATGCTCCCAGGTACATTCAACCTTGTATACCATAGGTCATTGTGTGTAACCCTAATGAGACTCAGTAGGCTAATTTCTAAGCAGGAAATTGATGATGGTGAATAAGAGTCTAAAACTCTGTTTCAAAAAGTCCCAAAATACATCAAGATCTGCATCATTTCTATCTTTTATTAATCTGTTTCTGTGTGTGTAAGCAGCCATGAATGTTTACCAAAGCCATTCATCCCTCTGATCCGTACATGGCTTCACCTCAGCTCAGCAGGTGTCTCAGCCGATGTCAACATGCTTTTTGATACATCTCAGCTGCAGAAACATCTCTGCTGTTATATTTCAGCAGACAAAGAACGGCTTAGCGATGGGATAGCGTTTAAGAGGTTGGGGCCCTGAGTGTTTATATTCTCTGCAGAGCGAGATAATCACCGTGGTTGACTAGCTCAGGCACATAGGCAGTTATCATGAATGTGCTCACGTTGGTGTTTGATGTTGTACTCAATCTGAAAGTAATAAATAACCCACGATTTTCATAGAAAAGAATTTCAGTGATACAGCTCGGTATTACTGATTACTAGTGAACAGTGGGGATGCAGCATGTACTCTAATAAAGAAAGCTTTGTCTTCTTTGAAACCTGCAATGCAAAAGTGTATGCCTTAAAGATTAACCATGTGGCCAAAATAAACAGTTAAAAATGTGTTCTCACGCCAAAAACTTCAGTATCAGTGTCTTGCCAGGCCCTGACAGATCTGTGTGAGATGACTGAGGTGGAAGATCTAATGTTGGCGAGTAATGGTTCCCATCTATACATAGAAGCCTATCCCAGCTGACTTTGGGGCAAGAGGCAGGGTGTCCTGGTTTCCCTTTAACAAAAACTCTGCTGGAATTTTATGTTGAAAATACACCAATAGACATTCCAACAAGACAATAAATTGATGTTTATGGTGTGTTTTATGTACAGTATATTAGGTAGGCCATCTGTTAGTGATCAGGAGTCCATATCCAAATGCATAATTTATTGTATTGTCTTGTATGGCCTACAACAGCTAACCGCTGCTGTTGCTAGCAAAGATAAAACATTTTAAAAAAGTGGGAAAGTTGAACAGGTTTTGAGCATCTTACTTTAAGAGTTGAATTCAGGCTCATTTTGTATCATAAATTAATCTGAATTTGAGAAAGAACCAACAAAGCATCCAGGGATGGGACTGTGATGGTGTCACAAGAGCTTGTTGGACAGTCGAGCAGTAACTAAAATCCCTTCCTCCACAATTTTTCAATGTCGAAATTGGGGAAAGCTAAGTCTGACAATTTCTGTAACTTTGTGAAACCAACAATTCAACAACCATGCCCACAGTGTGTTGAGGTGAGAAAGTAAGCAGCGTCTCAAGCTTTCATTTTTTGTTCGTTACACTGCAACTACTTTTAGCACGTATTGTGTGTACAGCTAAGTGCAACATCATAAATGCCTTTCAAGAAATATTTTTTGAAAAGTATATGCTGTTATCCTCATATTAAAATTATTGCATCTCACCACTCTCTATGGTGGCAGGGCAGTGCGGCCATTCAAAAGAGCTCTTTTGCCTACTGCAGGGGATGTTCGTTTTTAGCATGCCACTTTCCTTTGGGCCCCTGAAACTACTGTTTACCGACCATTTTTAGAACAAGGTAAAAATGGTTCTTTGAGGTATCACTGTTCAACCAAACAATTTACTTTAATCATTTCACATGATATAATATTCTTTCATGTTGCAACAAGCATCTTCTAGAATCTTGTCAAGATGAATTCAAGCAGCTCTGAAGGGTTACCAGATAAGTGTACCGAATAAACCGTTAACCATGTATGAATGACTTTATAGGCTCTCTGCGGCACCCGTCTTTGCCGCAGACCATATTTCTCTTTCATTCAAGCATTCAGCTGTAAGCAGGGAGTGAGAGAGTTGAGTGAATGGTGAAATAAGGGAGATAAAGAGAGACATGGAAATTAAGAATTGCTGTACAGTATCTAGAGTATACAGTAAAACTGAGGGTGACGAGGATTAGAATAACTTAAAATAAGGAAGTTGTGACAGTGGATGATTGACAGGTTGCAATGCATGGATAGATGGACTGAGAGAGGGAAGAGAGTTGGTGAGTGTGAGTGTGTGTGTGTGTGTGTGTGTGTGTGTGTACATAAGAGGTAAAGGGGGATTGTGTGTATTCATGACAGGAGAACGTTGGAGGCTTAGTGACAGCTTTAGTGAGCCAGACAGCAATTAGGGTTATTGACACTCTGTGCGCGTGTGCGTGCGTGTGTGTGTGTGTGTGTGAGAAAGAGAGAGTTTGTTTAAAACTCTGACAGGCTCAAAGCCATGACTGTGAAAATATAGTGGCTCCTGTATTGACACTTATATATTCGTGTTATATTTGTTTGTGTGCCTGAGACAGACAGACAGTTTATCTGCAGAGATAGTGACGGTTATGTCACAGTAAATGTTGAATGGCAGCTTTGTGACTTTGTGTTGTAGCCTGTAGTTTATTTATACATATTGTAGCAGGTCAACTAGAATAATGCTGGGGTGCCAGTCAGAGTCAAATCTGACAAAGTAAAAAAAACCAGAACAAAAATAGTTACTCAACCCACACGAAATAATAACCATGCAGATCAACACAGCAATAACCCACAAAAGCAATTAAACACACCAACAATGTGATTTTCCAAAATACATATTTTCACAATTACCATGCACAGTGCAGAAAGTTCAGTTCAGTGCAGAAAGTTTAGTTCTACAGAAGCCCTAAAAGGCCATACATACATACATTTTATTCCACCCGTTTTCCGTGATAACAAGATAATTAATTCAAGATCTTGAGAAAACAAAACGATATTGTAATAAATCAAGTGCGTCTGACAAAGGTTTGTACACTTGATCTCAGGACCATCCTGACTGTTCACTCACTCAGTATAAAGCATATTTACTGTATCATTTTAGAGCAATTCAGCCTCAAAGTTCATTATTTTGATTTGAAAAGGCATTATGTACAATATTTACTCTACTGTAAAATCCCTTTCCATAATCCATGATCCATAATTTCTGACAAAGGTTTGTACACTTGATCTCAAGACTGGAGTGAGGATTAGCCAAAGTGTATCAACCTTTGTCAGAAATTATAGATCAAAGGGATTTTACAGTAGAGTAAATATTGTACAGAATGCCCTTTCAATTCAAAATAATGAACTTTGAGGATGAATTGTGCAAAAATGATACAGTAAATATGCTTTATACTGAGTGAGTGAACAGTCAGGATGGTCCTGAGATCAAGTGTATCAACCTTTGTCAGAAATTATGAATCAAAGGGATTTTACAGTGGCGTAATAGGTTTGCTCGCTCTGTATCATGGACTACATTTGCCATACATTCTGTAATACGGGCGCACTTGATTTAATAGACTATCGTTTTGTTTTCTCGAGATCTCAAATCAATTATCTCGTATTTTATCATAATTATCACGGGAAAACGGGTGGAATAAAATCTATGTATGTATGGCCTTTTAGGGCTTCCGTATAGTCCAGTGCAGAAAAGTTCAATTCAATTTGGGAAACTCCGTTCCAGTATTCCACAATAGAACAGATCAGTCCAGTTCATGCGCCACCACAAAACAACTCAAAACCCTGCGGACCCCAACACAAAATAAGGAAATAAACTCAAAATAACCAGCGTTTCTCGTCGCGGTGCAGCAACCAAAACACAAAAAAACAAAACAAAAATGCAAACCGGATACTCACGGCACCGAGGCTTTTAAAGTTAGTTTGTCAATCAGACTTTTGCTCCGCTGGAACCGGCGTCTCCCGACACTCGACACTGAGCCAGCTGATCCGACCGGGGAATGAACATCCAACAGACAAATCGTGCCGACGGGACTCCAACCACGAGGATTTAATCCTGAATCCGGCTATAACCCTGAATACACCACACGTTTAAAGTCACGGACACTCTTTTCCTCATGGACTCTCCTTCTTCTTTTTTTCCCTCACCGGTGAGGAAGCCATGAATCGAGGTGAGTTTCAATGGAAAGGTGTGTAGAAATGTGGTTCTGACTTTGCGGCGCTACAATATAGTGTGTCTATTATCTAACCATTCAAACCTGTGTGTGAAATTTATAGTGTCTTGCTTTATGCTGATTCAGCAGTCATCAGTCTCACCGGCACAGATATAATATTTCATGCAACATTTTCTCCTACAAATCAACAATTATTCTATTTTTAAACCCCATTTTCAGTTGTATGTTTTTTTTTTTTACCTCCAATTTGAAATGTATGAAGCCTTACTTTCATTCCAGCTACTTATCAAGAGTGAGTGCAGCATGTTTATCAGACCAAAACAGTCTCCTGTCATTTACTTAAAAGCCAAATCCATCATCTGAAAATAAGCTGAAGTCTGTCCTCCACTGGGAACTGACACACGAGAATGAAAACTGCTTTTTATAGCGAAATTATCTGACAGAGCTGTCGATCGAGACAGAAAATGATGTGTGAGAGCTAAAGATGAGTTCAATGATGAAGTGAAAAAGTCTTTAGTTTTGCACAGCAGCTATTTTATTTAAACCTCAGTTATTTGTTTATCGTTTGTCATTTTTGTTCATTAGTGAGTCCCATAAGTCCTCTGTTCTATTCTAGGTGAACAGCCGGTATTAGCAAGTCATATTCACTCATGATGTAAAGAAATGTCAGCTTGCACAAAAGCATTTGTCAAAAGAAGGTAATGTGATATAACTCCTGCCTGTTTCCAGTACAAATTTCCTTCTATCCTGTGTAAATCTTGATTCTTCTGCTTACTGTGTCTTGTTTTAAGACACCGACACTCAAAAAGTTTTGAAACAAGCTGATTTATATTGAAATTTTTTTTTTTAAATGTAATGAAAAAAAAAATAAAACCCGACAATCCCAGGTCAACGATTGTCAAACAATATTTGAAAATGGGGATTTTCTTTCTGAGATCGGACCACTCATCAGTATACTGTACAGTATTTCGAGTGTAGGGAGATTGCTGTTACAGCAATATGGTGGTTAAAACAAAACCAGATGCTGAATGAACTCATAAAGGTGAAATTCATATTAATGTGTGGGGGTCATTAACAAATTACACTTTCTTTTTTTTAAATAGTTTATTTTTCAGACATGATAAACACTGTTTTTTTTTAAATTTATATCTACATGGCTTCACTGACACAAGACTAGCTGAACTTAATAAACTGAAAACTTTCGATTTACAAAAGAATCATGCTTAAATTGTAACATTTTGTCAGCTTCTATGTGGATCTCTTGCATTATTGCAACGTGAGATGGTTTATGTACTTTTTTCCCCTCCATTTTTTTCCATTTCGTAGCAGTGAGCTAAATTATCTCAATTATCTCAGTACTTAATAAACTACTGCTTTGATGAACACAAAATGGTGCCTTGTTTCTGCTGCTTTTCCTCCAGTTTCTCAGCCAAACCGACTGGTAGGACTGCCACTGTGGTAGTTAGGCTCAACGTGGTGCCTGGTTTCCACTTTTTTTGCCCACTGATTTTCTCGCTAAAGCTTAGATAGCAGAAATGGTCCTCCTCACCGTGGGTTGCCACTGTGATACTTTGACACAAAATGGTGCCATGCAACGAAGTGTTCACACATTTACCAACAGTTACCAGTCACAGTGTTAAACCCTGCAGAGACTGTGATAGACTAGAACACAACTATAGGTAGAGGTCTGGACAAGCTCAACACTGGGACCAAAGATTAGGTCATATGTGACCCACACTCAGACCTGAACCAGCATTATACTTTAGATATTCCTTGTATATACTTGGCACACAAACTTTCTTAGATGCCCACCTGCACAAAAAAACAACAGGCCTCAAATAGCCAATAAGCTATTGCTGTTACATCTTTAGTGGCAGTAACAATACGTACATTTCCGCCAACTAACCCATTCATGGCACTAAAGGATCTCATAATAATAAACCATCTGCCTCAGCTGTTGGTCAGTATCAAATCTGAATTTGACTTTTGGTAGCAGATGAATAAAGCTGGTAAACCTCTAAATCTATTCTCAAACTGAAATACAAACAAAGTTGTATAGTATGTACACGTCATACCACAGGTCATATAAGGTCAGGATACACACTAATGAAGGCTTCCTCGAATCATTTGGGATTTCTGCCTCATTTTATTGATTGCCGACCTGCAGTTAACACCTTATCTAATGCAACAAATAGCATTTTCTGTCTTTCCTGCTGCAACATATGTTACAAATAGACACAGGTCATTAAGGCAGCCAGAGAAAGAGAGAAAGAGAGAGCAGAAGGGAGACATTTCTTCATAAATTGCATTTGAAAATACCCAGACCTGAATGTGACCTGAGCCTGAAGCTGTACACAACAGCAAGTCTGACCTGGAACCTGACACTTTTGCTAGTAAAATAACACCTAAGTCAAAACTAAAAGGCAAAAAGTAACTACTCCTATATATTTAACATTCTTTATGTATCCAGGTAGGAGCATTTACACTGGCTTTGTTGTATGGGCCTTGAAAAACCATACAACATAAACCTAACTCACTTCTTGTTTTTTTTTCTGGAAGAGTTTGGTCATAGAGGTAATGGAGATGTGAACATAGTTAATGTAGGTCAGTGATGATGGTACAGTAAAGTCTTTCTGGTGATAAAGTTTCAGTTGAAAGCTCTGGAAAAGTTGAGTGGAGTGGTGGAGTTAAGGTCAAACTCCACAGGGTACAGCACCAGTTTGCATGCTTACCACTGAATGGATGAATCAACTTGATGCTCAGGTCTGCACAGTGTGTTGTTGAGATTTGGAAGGAGTGGGCTTTAGCTCCTCTGCTTTTGTTCCAAATGATAACCCAGAAAATATATTTTTTTATGTGCTTTCTTAGCTCATTCTGTTTTCAGAAGGCTTCAGTATACTTAACCAGGGGAATTGTTGTTTGGCTCCACCCACTGAGGTTTAACTGAGTGAGCTTATCTCTACCTCCAGACAAGCTCTGCCTCTAATGTTTGTTGAATTCAAACTCCAGTGTGTGGCATATGTATGAACAAGCACACACATAGAAATACAGAATCATTTTTTCTGATTGCAGTTCATCTGGCCATCTTCCACGCTTTGTTTGCTAAAATCCACAGTAGCCTATATTCTGGATGAGGCTTCATCACAGTTTTTGGCAATCAGCAAACTGGCTCCATTTAGGAAGTGATATTCCACCACATCTCGTTCCTCTAGGTGCCAATCAGTAATTTAGCTGAGCAGTGGGTAAAATAGTCTATCACAATCCATCAGTGAGTTTGAGTAGAAGCCAAGTCGTAATCATCCCTGACATCAATGATCTGCGCAGGCTGAAAATCATCCAACATTTACAGTGAGTAGGAGAGAAGTTCTCATCAGCTACTTTATTGTAGCTACAATGAGTTGCTAGTGTTTCCTTTTTCTTTATGCAACCCTAATAAACCCAATACTTTCAAATGACTCTCTGCGGGAATTTGAAACATCTGCACATATTTAGGTCACCCTAAAATGCAGAATGGGTGGTAAATTCAATTCAAGGAGACAGATTAGATCAATATTCTGAGAATGACTCACAACACTTAACCTCCATCTTTGTGATATCTTATCAGCTCTCATAGAGAAAAGAGACTGATAGATTTAGATTTAGATATTCTTTGTGAAATTAACAGACAGTCTGTGGTCTGCAAAAATTAATGCAGGTCATCAAGGACAGTCTGCATACATTATATCATGTCATGTGCTGGAGTGTAGAATATATTATATTTTTCAACTCTTTGTTTGAATGAATGTAGACCATGTGAACATTGGACATTGCTATATATTGTGTCATGTATTATAAGTCTACTAAAATCCCACTGAAATATCTCAACAACTATTTGATAAACTGTCTAAACTTTTGTACAGATGTTCATAGTTCCAAGAGGATGAACCATCTTGAATTTGGTGATCCTTCTGACTTTTCATTTAGATCAGTGGGTGATTTATCTCAAGAACTGTTGGTAAACTGGTAAACACATCACATTCCCTCTAAGTTGAAAATAACTTTGGTGCTCTCCTGACTTTTGATCAGCACTATCATTAGGTTAATTTGTCCAATAATTTGGATTATGATTTTTTTTTTTAAATGAACTAAAACTAATGACATTCGTCCATCAGTTTCAGCTGTGTGGATGATGAACACTGAAAACACAGCTGCCAACATCAGCTTGTTAACATTGTGAGTGTGAGCATTTAGTTTAAAGCATACATCAGACCCACTAGCATGGCTGTAAACCTTTAGTTTTCATCACCATCATTGATAAAGGATCTAACAGGTGCAGTGTGAACAAAGCAGAAAAAAGGGGTTACATCATCCTCCAATATCTGAACAAAGCACACAATCAATATTAAAACCAGAAACATAAATGAACAGAAATCAATTGACACCAAAAGCTAATAAAACCAAAGGCATGGGAAATAAGGCAAATTAATTTTAAAGCCATCATCAGGCATGTAACCAAGGGCTTACTGGATTATTAGATAAATATTTCTTTCTTTCCTTCAGTCAGGATTGTTCTGATTTTAAGACTTTGTCTCCTTTTTCCCCTAAAACGCGTAAAAAAACAAGAACACAACACTGAGGGATCTTGTGCAAAGGGATGGTCATAGAAAGAAGACAGGATCAGTTGTATTTGTTATGCTGCAGATGAGTGAAGGATTAAATCGTGTTGAAACACCCAGAGGCCAGTGGAGTTTATTATATTCTTTTATGTAGCTGTCCGTGGTGCTGAACAAGGATCAAGGCAAGCTGAAGTCAGTCAGCAGGTCTGTGCTTTGAACACAACAGTGCTGCAGGGAGACGAAAGACACAGCAAAAGAAAGAAAGTGCCCTAGGCAGTTAAACTTCGGCCTACAGTTTAGTTTTCCTGCAGTCTGATGTGCATCACAACAGAGGAGATGGTTGAGTAGTAATCATTGTTTTTTGTATTTTGATTATATATTTTGTCTTTGAAAACAGGTGGCTTTTATTTTATTATTTCATGTCATGCAATGAAAGTGGCTCATTCCTGAAGCAAGACCTTAAGACAGTGATTTGTTTGGGTGTATGTGTTGCTGTCCATGCACAAAATAACAAGTTTAGTGAGTCAGCGAGCTGGCATGTTTGTGAAAAATAGCTCAAGGCTATTTGAATTTAGTCTGTGGAGTTTTGGAGAGGTTTGTAGCCATCTGCGGACTGTTTCATGGTCAAACAGATTCACTTTGGGGGTCTGCAGGTATGTCATTCTCTAATCTTCTTTTTATTTCAGGAAAGGAGATATTTAGAGAATAAATAAAATATTAGATGTTAAGTGTCTTTTGCATACACAGTTTCTGGCATGTGCAATCATAATGTGTAAAGAGCTCTCAGCCTGGCTGGCTGATAGAAAATCTCGATTTTTAGCAAGGGAAAACAAAATGTGTAACTAACAACATACTGTCTAGAATATATGTAAAGGGTGAGCACGGTACAGCATTAGTCATTAGAAAAATCTTATCTTTGAGGATAAATCGCAGGTTGAGAACCACAAAGCCAAATAATATGAGGCCATTTTGGTCATGTGACGACATTCAAAGCCAGGCAGTGGTTAGCACAGGCCCGATGTAAAATTTCTAGGCTAGTCTATATGGAGTCAGTATATTTCACTCATAGATGCCCTGGTTTCCACCCACAGTCCAACCACACTCCAGCTCAGGTGGAATTGAGACTGCCCACAGGGATGATGGCGAAAGTCTGCATGTCTGTGGTAGCACTGTGATGGACTGGTGGCCTGTCCAAAGTGTCTCCCTGAATTTCACCAAATAGGCTTTAGCTGCCCAAGACCCTTAAGAAAAAGAGTAAGTTGGGAGAGAGTATGAATAAATGAAGGCTGATGTTTTGAAAAGTTTCCCAGAGATCTGGAGCGTTCACAACAGAGTGTGAATGTGTCTCTGTCCGAGGTGCTGAAAATCTTCACGGCCAGATGAGCTCAGCTTTGCAGACATCTGTCCATGGTGCTGAAATCCAGCGACACGCTCTCAGCCACGAGACGTGCAGCCACAGATGTGGCCAGTCAGAGCGTGAACAGGGAAGACATGAAAACCTGCTTTAAAAAAAATGCTCCTCTTGAAAGTGAACTGAAACACCCAGAATTAAAGTTTTAGCTTTGCACAGTAACTACAAATATATGTATAGGCTAACTATACAGTTGCAGGCCATGATGACATGACCATGTACCAGTATACATGGTATACTGAGTGCTGTTATTTACACAGTTTGGTTATATTCGAATTACTTTCTGATTGCATCTACTTTGCCGATTATTTACTCTCACTCAGATTTTGTCCGTTCTATTATAGATTTGTGATATGTTTTGTAACCTAGTGTCTAATAGGTGCGGTTGCTATGCCAATCCTGTGATGGAGGTTTTAGAGGCAAGTCAAACCAATTTCTTTAATAGTTTCTTAGCCATTATGAAAACAGTCACAAAGTACAGTATTAAAGAATAGTTGATGTATTTCCCCACAATTCCAGGCAGCATTAGCTTCCATTTCCCCATATATTATGAATTATAATCTATTAGTAGGCTCTTAGTGGTCACCATAATCCAATACAGTGACTTTTTGTTGCATTAATTCTTGTCAATGTTGCATTATAGGCTGGTAATCCAGTTTAAACCGATTAATTTAAAAAGTTTGCCTAGCATTTTCTTATACTGATGACCTAAGTTTATCAAAAATGTATGTATGGAAGGAAAATGTTTCAATTTCTAGCTGTGTCCATCCCCTCTGCCATTTCAGAGGCAGATGGAGCCAATTGTTTGGCAGACTTGCAAATGTTACATTCTGCCATGTCAAACTTTTTCACAGAAGCAGCTCATCAAATATTTATTTTGTGGACTTCTTCAGACTTAATCACAAAAGTTCTGACTATAAAAACAATTGGGGAATATAGAATATGCAATTTTCCAATAATGACTTGCCACAGTATGATAAGTAGGGTTGCAGAAATGTATGAGAAAGGGACCAAATACAGATGATCAGTGGCAGAGCTTGAGCAGTTCAAATTATTTAATTACAGAAGAGACAATAAACAAAGCTTATGGATGTCAAGCAAGTTCAGGTCAAAACCAGGTGAGGCAGTTCAAACTCGCAAACAAATCCAGTAAGGAGCAGGCGAGAAATAAAAGTCCAAATGGTAGACTAGGTTCAGTAAAGCAAGGCAAAAATCCCAAAATATCCAGAAAACAAAACATGAGGAAACACATTGAAACAATGGAGGCTGAATCCAAATGTCTACAGTCCTTACTGGACATTGCTTAGAGTTGTCCAAACCCACAATTCATCCAGTCCACAAGAGGACTCAAGTGCATTTTCTGCAGACTTCTACAGTCCACTTGGGGTTCAGACTTCACCAGATTTCACTGATGTAATTATCCATGAGTCATTGCAATATGGATGTGATGGTGTAGTTTTTCCACTTGCAGAATAAAAACGGAAAACAAAAGGAACCTATTATGAATCATTATTATGAGTCAAACCGTTACTTTATGAAAACACTACTTGAGTTATGTAGTCAAGAAATAACATTGAACCGCATCATGATACAGAAACATGACTATTGGCTCAAACATTTCCACAGCAATGAATTCAACAGACTTGAGGCCTGTCTGTCAGCATCTCGTGGCCTTGCAGTCTCGTGCCCTCGCAATCCAGATGTGATGACGGTGTACAAATCACAGTAAATAGAAGTCTGCCCTCAGTCCAGAGGATGGACATTTTGATTCAGACAACAAAGGCAGGAAGTAAAGTTACAGGCACAAAGATAAGGGAGAATACAAAATAAAATAGGAAACACTAAACATGAAATACATGAAACACTGTAGTATGGCTTGTGAAATGCTTAGCTTTGAAGTAAATTAAAGGTGTAGGCTAAAATATGCAAAAAAACAACAACAAAAAAACACTGGTGGTATTTTAATCCAAAAGATAAGTTTACTGTTGTAAAATACTGTTGTAAACAAACCATGACATTCAAATGGCCCCTTCAGACACACGGACTAAGTGGAATCCAGCAGTTTTTCAATGAATAGGTCTTATTTTCAAATCCTTGGGTGTTCTTTTACGAAAGTGGGCACCCCTGCCTGTTCAGATATTGAACAACCCTGTAGGTAAAAGCATTAGTGAAATGCCTGAAAAGTAAATGTTCACATGCATTTATTTGGCCTGAGAGCCAAAGTCTTCTCGAAGTTTCCATTAGGAAACAAACAAGGACAGAGCCCAGGCAGAAGAGCATTTTCACGGCCACTTTCCACAAACATTCTCTTTAAATGCTGTTTTAATTATTCAAGGCTGTGCGTGGGAAAGATATGTAGGGTATGTGTGTCTGTGTGTGTTTGTGAGGTTGATACATTTATGATGAGGAAAACAGAAATCTCTGTCTGATCAGATTAAATCTTACTGCTCCCTCCTCTTCATACTCACCACTTCAGTCAGCCCTAATTCTGGTTTGTAGCAAAATCAGGGTCGCGGTGCCACCTAAAGACAGATATTCTAGCAGTGTGCGGGAAATGTGTATGATAAATGAGCAGGAGTAAAACCTTTGACAACAATCATGGCTTTGTCTCAGACCGTGTGAGTGTTTCTTTTGTTTGTACCTATGCTCTTTTGTGTTTCCAAGTGAGTGTGTGACTGGCTGCATTGCTGCAACTCTGTGTGTTTGCGTATAAGTGCGTCTGAACGGCTGCATGCTCCGGTTAAATGTGTATGTGAATCCTTGCCAAGTCACAGATATAAATAAACCATAGCAATGGCTGATACCCTGGTTGAGGGGGCCTTGTGCTCCGGCAGATGTAGCTGACAGTTGAAATGTGCATCTCTCTATGCGTGTATGCAGTTTGGGTCGTTTAGTTGGAGAACTAACTTGGTAGTTTCATACATACATACGTGTGTGTGTGTGTGTGTGTGTGTGCGTGTGCGTGTGAGGGATGGGTAATGAGGAGACTTAAGAACTGAAGTAAAATTTTGTATTCTTTGCAGCTGTGCCCTAGCCTAAATGAAGTGAAAGTACACACACACACACACACACACACACACACACACACACACAGAAAATAAATATCCAAGTACTGACATGTTTTCTCAGTATTGCAAGATAGCAAATTTGTTGCTCCTGAATTCATATTCAGCAGGAGCGTGTGCTCAGCAGTGTGCGGCTTGCTAAATATACGGTGCTAAACACTTTATTATTGGTCTGCTAACTCATCTGTACCTGCCAGAGACGCACACATGAAAATCAACTGAGAGGAGTGAAGCTTTCGGCTCTGCGGAAGCCACACTTGGCATTTGAAAGGAGAGTATGTTCTGTCAGAATGTTGAACAGCTGAAATACCTGATGTCGAGTTTTCAGTTTTATTTCTGATCATTTATACTTTAAGATTTTTCAAACCCTTCTGAACAACAACAAAAGTGTTTCATAGTGGATTTTTCTTCCAGAAAAAGAAAAAAAAAACTGTGGTCCAACAACAACATTTTTTGGAGGAATTTATTATCATCATTTGTAGAGGTTTATTACATTTATCATTGCTTTAATAAGAATGAACCTGTCGGCCCACACAAGGATCAAATCTGTCGCTTGTATGACATCTGACTACACCAAATGTCTTTCATAAAATTCATTAAATGAACGTTTCAAACTTCTGCATGTGAATCTTCCAGATTATTTCAGTTCTGTTCTCTGACACACAAACTGTTGGAGACTGATGTAGAAAATCTGCCTTCAGTAAGGAGGATAATCTTTTCATATCTGGTGGAATGTTTGTGAGACAAACAGAGAGAATATAGGCATATGGTGATTTTACAAATTTGGCACTGCAGGAAGTGAACTATGATCAAATCACAATCTCACAGCAACAGAACTTGATGTGCTGTTGAGTTGTAATGACTAATGTGATATGGAAAATGTCTTTGCACTTCATCAGACTAACATCAAATAGAGTAGTTAAGATCTTACATTGTAAATAAATAAATATTATCCTAAATATACACAGAGGACCTTTTTTAAGCTGTGGTTTTAAGTAAACTCATCCTGTATGAGAAGGTCATTCTAAGCTCTAGTTCTCTCCATATCAAACATCCCTGTTACCAGTTCTTACTAGATTTGCTTGTTGCTCGTCCAGTTTCCCTTTTCTTTTGCTTCTTTGGGCTCCGGTAATTGTCCTGACTGTATACCTGCAAAAAGACTACATCTTGTAATAGATGACACTGTGCTGCTAACTTGTCTCCACTGTGTGTACTTTTCAAGCGCGATGAGGACAATTAAAGCTTGGAAAACTGTTTTCAACATTAGGTATGGGCTCACCTTGGGTTTCGTTGAATGTGTAAATATAGTTTTTTGCTTTTTAACTTGCATCCTTCTACATCAGGTAGAAATAAGACAAAGTTAAGTTCTCTTTCTCTGCACCTATCAAATCTAAGCAAACATTTGCTGGCATTTATATATATATATATATATATATATTTTAAATATATATCTATACTATATATCATATCTATATATTATATATATATATATGGTTCTAAGCTGCTGGATGTCCAACTGTCTTCACCACCAGACCAGTTGTTTACTTTGGCTTTCAGTCTCAGTTTCATGCTGAGCAGATAAAATTGACACTTTACATGGAAATATCCACAAGAGCTATTGGGGATCAACAACATGGAGCTGTGAATGTGGCTGAATGCTGCACAGTATTACAGACTGGAGTGTTGGATTCTCAATGGGATTTGCAGTTATTTTCACCCCCAGGGAGTCATTCGATTAAATATTTTATGAGACGTATAACTTAATGATGTCTTAAATATCTGTCATTTAATAAAGGGCATTTCTTTGGCAAAGACGGGGCATTATTTACTTTACTCGCTTCTACTCTCTCCATTTCAGTTTTGGCCACCTTTCCTTTCCCCTCTTTGTCTCTTTCTTTTCCCTCCCTCTTCGTTTGATTAGTCTTTCCTTTTTAGAGGATACTAGCTGCCGTCTGACATTTACACTGTTTTGACATGGACAACACATAAGCACACACACTAACACAACAACAACACCCAACACACAGAGCTGTCATGATCTTATCTCAGGTATATAATTGATAGAGACAAATTCAGAGCCATAGACGGTCAATGTTAGTGACACTAAGACAAGCACACTCACCGAATACAGAATAGGTTCCACCTCCATGCTTGTGTGTGTGTGTGTGTGTGTGTGTGTGTGTGTACTTCCTGACATCCTGCATTAAGCATGAGGCCAGGTCTCGGGCACACAGCGATGTGTGAGTCACACTGATTAGTCTGTCCTGCACTGGTCTGTGAAGCAGCCAAGCCGTTGCCTACTTTGTATGCCGTGCGTATGTGTGTGTGTGTGCGTGTGGGCTTGTGTATGATGGGCAGGTAGAGTATTAGCCTGTGAGGAGCTAGGTCCTTGTTAGCAGGCATCTGGCAGGCAGGTAGATGTAGAGCGACAGAAAGGTTTGCGGCATTCACACACACACACACACACACACACACACACACACACACACACACACCTTGACTATCTTTCTGAATGCAGAACTAGACAGGTGGACATATACAAACCAATAACACCGCTCATTCACAGCTGTTGCTGCATACTGAGATGTGAATCGGATCTTTTCTTCTTCCAGTTATTTTCTTATTTCTTATCACATACAGTACATTTCTCACCACGAATCATTACTTCAGCTTGTTTACACTGGAATTTCATGTAGTAACAAAGCCTGGGAGAAGTTTAAGTTTTGTTTTCATATCTGCTCAAGTTTCAGTCGAAAGCTTTTCCCATAATCTCAAAGGACTTTGGAATCCTTGGTCTTGGACCAAAGATCCATCTCTGTAGGGATCCTTTCCATAAGGTTGTCAGACACTTAGAATAAACAATATGAGCCTGTCAGTTGTACAAACAAGCACAAGCTTTAGTGGACATACTTCAACAGGCGCTTTTGTCCCCAGGGATTAGCTACATTGCCATCATTGCAGCTTGTTTCATGAATATTCTGACATCCAACTTGATTCAACCAAAGCATCCTTGTTGAATTTTGGAAAGGCAGTGGGAGGGTTAACGAAAAAAATGTGATTTTGTCTCCTGTTTGAAATGTGTTTTAACGATTATCTGTGATGTTTTTTTGCTGCACCCTACTGGCCGTTGGTAGGGTTTTCCATTATCTCCCATTAACTTCCTGTTTCAGTTTAGCCATCCGAATAAATTAAGCTATTTATGTGTTATGGTTAGCCTTTCATGCCAAATGCAGGGTTGATGTTTTTTTTTGTTTGTTTGTTTGTTTGGAGGGAGAGTGGAAGAGCTAAACAGTTGGGTTGGCACTATTTTTCTATGTGATTTCAAGGTCTTATTATAAAAGCATATCCAGGAATGCAGTTTAGCCATTCATGAGCGCATTAGCATTTGTGCTGTCGAATCATGGTGCACTGCAGTGTTGACTTTGCTCCTTTGAAGGAATGTAAGAGTGGAACTAGATATTCACACATTACTTGGTCCATGACACCATGCCATCTGTGCCCATTAGAAGCTGCAACATACTTCCCAGAGGCCTTGCAGGGATAGTGGTGCAGGCAAGAGGGTGACCTAGCCAAGTTTTGCCTGAGTGTGAAGACTTCCCCTGGGGTTCAGACAGACTGCCAGTCCCCTGTCTGGCTCTCCTTTTTCGAGGCCTCTGAAGGAGGAAAACAATGAGGGATTTGGAGCATTGCAAAGCAGAAAAATTATACATTTTTCTGAACTTTTCTAGTGGAGTGAAATAAACAGTGGAATGTCTATAATTGGTTTGTCACTACGTGATGATTCACATTATCAATATTGAGGTATTTATGTAAACTTATTGTGATGTAGTTTTCTTGGGATTGCCAAGGTGTTAATTCAAATTATTGTTATCAATGAACTGATAAACTGGCTGTTACTTAATATGAAACGATGCTTATTAGAGGAAACGTGTATCCTTCACACATGTAAATGGCCTGTATTCTTAAGGTTTTGGATGAAAAAATGAAAAACAAATTACTTAAACTTGTATTTGTTGATTGTTATGTTACTTGAGGATAGCACCGCAATCTCAAATGCAACATATCACCTTTTTGCTTATATAAATTTGCCAGCAAATGGTTGTTTATCCAGCAAGAAGTAGCGAGATGAAGATTTATTTGTCTTGTTTGTCATCACATGATGAATATTCACTTTCCTTTGACCTCTGATTTGGTCTCCACTACCTGAAGCAAGAGCAGTTGATGTGCAGTGGATTCAATCAAAACCCAGAACAGTTGCGTGCTGTGGCTGAAAATGAGTTTTATAAGAGCTGAGAGATTGAACCAAAGCAGTACAGTGGCAAGTCATAAATCCAACCCAATGAGCTGAAAGATGTTGAAATGCTTTAAGGAGCTGAGGGGAACTGGGTGCGTGATAATTATCAATTAACTATTAACAAAACAATTTTTAATGGCAAAGTAGAAATTAGAGTGTTTTAAATAGTCATCATGTCTGCATAGGATTTTGCAAGCTTTTCAGAGTTATTTAACTTCATTTTTAATGCAAGCAACCTTTTAAAAAAATGGTGAAGTTAACTACTGTGGTCACTGCTGGTTATGATATTAGCCTGTAAGGAGTGAGATCCTGATTAGTAGGAATGAGTAGCATAAAATGGGACAGAATCTTAAACTGGCTTACTCTGATTCATCCCAGAGCGACCAAAACTGGATGTAAAACAACCAACACCACTGCTCCGTACACACCACAGGTTCCATACACGTACAAAAGTAATTTACTGCTAGAGATGTAGCTAGATTTCTTGTGCCGCTGATGCTTGAGGGCATTTTTTTTCTTCCTTTTTGTCTCTGTTTTTGTCCAAAGCTCATTCCAGTTTCATAGCTGCATATAGAATTTTAATGTGGATGGCCACACAAGGAAAAGCTAACATTTACTGAACCACAGCGACCTGTGGTTCAGTAAATGGCTTCTGTGTCTGTAGGTGAGGTTCTCTGAGGTAATTAATTCAACATCAGTCAGCAAACCTGTCTCTGAAAGAAGGGGCAGCATTTCTAAATTGTCAAGACGGTGAGCTCAACTTGAGTGAGATGGTGAGTTTTCCTCTGTGGCATAAATATAAGAAAGCAAAAGAGGGTGTAGACTGAAATAAGGCAGATGCACAAACAACCCTTTCTCTAGTTTAGACTGTTTTTTGTGGTCATTTTAAGTCTTGTAAATGTTGTTTGAAGCACAATATGAGTTAAAATAATAAGGGCAAGCAGCTCCATTCTTTTTTTACTAACCTTGAGGCTTTATCTTGTAGAGGAGCCCTCCCTTAAAATCCAGTTTTATTACCTTCATTAACCCAGATGATATTATGCGTACATGGTGCATATTCCTGTATTAATTTGTGTCTTATGAAGTTATAAACTAACTGACACAAAGCAAAACCAGGATATCCACATCAGAGTTTTGGTTACTTTCTTGGGCTATGGGCAAAGTACTATAATGATGTGAATGAAGTGTCATTTTTCTGAGTGCTCTGCACTTAATGGGTACTTACAGGCAACTTACATCAGTAGCATCATTAGGGGTCAAATACAGCTCAGGGCCCAGAGTTTCTGAGCCCTGTCTGTCTGAAACTATTACTATAAATACAGGTAATCAATAAGTAATTTAAACAAAATGTCAAGTAAAAGATGAGTGGATTATTTTGGAAAAGCTAATAATACTAGATGTATTCTTTTCTAGTATGCATGTTAAGAAATAGTAACTCTTACTGGTGTAAAAGCTTGGAAATAAATCTGCTTTTGTATGTTTAGAAGGGGCTTAGCAAACTGATTTCTACAACAATCAAATAACTGGGTAGCATTGTGAGTGACAATAGATGTTTTGAGAGCTACAAATTACTAGGAATTATCTGTCATCTGGATGTTTGACAGGGTAAATGATAGTTTTACAGTGTATTTCTGTGAAATATTTGTCTGCAGTTTTATTGCAGGGTTGATACTGGAAAACGGGACTGCAATTACTGCCAATCTGCTCTTGGTTCAGTTGATCGGTTGAATGTTAAGATAACACTTTAACCCTTACGATGCAATGAAAAGTTAAAATCAATCATAAGTAATCAAAAGTCTGGAGGATGAGTCGCTGAAGCTTTCTAGTCTCTGCCCCCATTATAGACATATCTATAATCATTTTATTTTCCTTCACAGATTTGGCACAGATGCCAGCTCTTTCATAGTCATCAACAGTACTTCCTTCGTGCTCAATCAGATTTCAATGTGTATAGCACGGTTACCCTTCTTCTGTCCTCTCTACTCACAGCAAACTCTCACAACCAAGAAACTACAATTAACCACATTTAGTCCAAAGACTGAGTATAAGGATTATAATTTATCTCTCCGTATGTCAGTCAAGATGCTTGAAAAAACACTATTAGTGTGAATACACACATTCACATTTTAATAACAGGGAGAAAGTCGTGATTCTTGCATCTTTGCAGCGAAAGCAGCAACAACAGTTTGAATGTACAGGAGGTGCAGACAAAAACAACTCAAAGTGGTAATGCAATACAAAACAACACCACAACTTCAAAACATTATTGTGAAAAACGTGAATAAAAAAGTTCTCTGGCATAGTCAGAAGGCAGTAAACTTCCCAAAGGTACTGTTCTGCATTGTTGTTATACTGGATTTGATTATTTTCCACTATATATGTAGCTGCATATGTGTGAGTTTCTGTGTATGCCTGCATATGCATAGCAGCAGGTGGTGACATTTTAAAGCGGTAAACAAACAGGAGCTGGTTGGTTGATTTTTGTCCATGACTGAGCTGCAGAGAGAATAGCACTTTGGCATTTTGTGTTTCCATGAAAACTGATTTCACTGTTCCAGAGCCCTTGGACACCCACAAAGGTGTTTTGAGTTATTATATTATGGTCTAAATTTCTTCTGAGGTCCACATTGCTTGGAGCTACGCTATGAATTTGCTGAGGTCATTAAAATCCATGTAGTAATAAAAAATGAAATAAAGGTGTTGGTTGCTTTTACGGCTGTAGCAAAGTGGGCTGGAATGCCACAGAAATCTTAGTCAAAAGTGGTCTATACATGACCACACAGCCAGATCTTTGCAAGACCAAACTCTACGTGTCTAGACTAAATTAAAATGGGTTTCGCCATGCAAATGATTCTTCACAAAGAGATGAAAAAAATAAAATTAGGTACACTCTTTTAAAGATTTCATTAAATAAGATGATTTGGCAGTAACAATGAACTAATAACATTGGTAAGTTTAGCATGATTGGGTATTTCCCTCTCATTCAAAACTTTTACCATTCCATTAGAAAGAGTGTACAACCAGTATTGTACCATACCAGTGACAGACATTTTTTTAAATAGTTTTAATAGTGCAACCTGATATGGTGAACTAGTTTGAACAGTATTGGATTTATAAACAAAAGGTATCACCCAATTTCAGACACGTAAATGTTTTCATAATGAAACCTAAATAATGCTTAACTGAACCGTGGATGATGGAGCGCTACCTCCTAATAACTCGCACAAACACACTTAATAATAATTAAATGATAATTAAAGGTGGATCATCTCATTCTAACCCACATACTGCATACTGTATCCATGGTAACATGTACATTCATGGCTGTATGGCACCCAGAGAGATATTAAATGATTTATATAACCGCTTGGACCAATGGAAATTACAGCAACATTAACAAAACTTAATCATCTTTACCTTTGATGATTGCAGATAGAGAGGGCTGTTTGCAAATCACATGGTTGGCGGTCTGATACCCGACTCTTCGTCTTATGTTAGTGTCCTTAATCAAGATGCTAGACCCCAAATCCTGATGGTCAGACCAGTGCCTTGCATGGTAGCCTACTGCCAGTTTTTTGAGTGTGTGCAGAAAGATTACAGTGATATAATGAATATAGGAAAGTGCAGAAAAAATACAGTTAAAAACACAGATTAAGATAATACAGCACATGTGAATAAGACACAGATCCAAGGCAGAGAGCTAAAACGAAGAAACTTATTCAAAACACAGTGAAACAACAAGACAAAGCTAAGAATATTTAAACATTTATGTTGATTTAAATCTTTACAAAGGGTTACTGTAAAGACATCTAAAGCCATCCTGAGGTGCATTATGGACTTCTAGAGGAATCCAGTGATAAATGCTGGAGCTCTGCCATGGGAGTCCTTGTAGGCGATTAAAAAACAAAACAATCTTAAAATCAATTCCAAAATGTACTTGGAGACACACAGTGTATGTTCTTGTCTTGTCTTGAACAAGGTAAAGATTATGCAAAGATGACTCACACGAGTACACTATGAAGTGATCTTAAAGGAATGTGAGGAAGTCATGAAGCACTTCCTGTGTACCTGTAATGATAAGATGGACATTAGATCTCAGTTTTTAAACTACCACACTACACTGGAAAATGATTTTGGAGCACAGGGCCTTTGAGACTTTGTGGTGGTTGCTTGCTCATTTCACTTTCTTTTATGCCTGAGCAGTAAAGGCCATGTGGAGAATGAGATGGGAAGTGTTTGTATATTTCATTGAGGGGGCAATGTTTTCTTTTCCATTACAGGATGCAGATATCACCTGTCTTAAATGCTGAGTCACTGTTATCAGTCAAAAACCCCATCAAGGCTGAATAGATTATTTTCATTTTGTGCAATGAGCCAGGGAATTTCTGACTTACTTTCCCTTGAAATAAAAAATCTGAAATTCACACACATACATACACACACATACATTCTGGCAACATCAGCATGCATGAGCTCAGGTCTTTATAGATCGGCTCATCTGCAAAACTGATGCAGGCGCACCCTTAGACGTCTACCTGACTATTTGTAATTTGTCTTTGGATTTGCAACACGTCTTTTTCATCACTTTCTCGATCACAGACACACTCAATGCACACACCTGTGATACCCGGAACATCTGCAGTGTTAAAAGTTTTTACTCTCTCATGCATGGAAGTCATGAGAAATTTCAGATTCTATGGTTTGACTAACACTGAACCTCTTTGGAGGACATTGTGCAATTTAAAAAGCCATGAGCAAAATGTCAGGATGTAACACCTCATAATCTCTAGACTCTCTATTTTGGTTCGGTTCACTCTGACATGATTTATTGGCATGAAAATAAAGAATAATGCTGGCAAGAAATCAGGGTAAAAAAAAAAAGAAAAAGAATAATTTCCCATTCCCATGTTCTCTATTCTCTTCTTGTTTTTCTGCATTTGTATGTGTGTGTCTGAGAAAAGAAAGAAAGAAAGAAATCACTGATAGCAGTGATAGTAGTAAGTGTTTAGATATCTGGCTATCTGAATAAAGAGTTCACTGGAGAGAGTCAGAGGGGGGAGGTTTGGTTTATGTGAGAAAGTGAGACCATTTTTTTGTCATTTTGTGTTTTTGTGTGTTTGTGACAGCGGGGCAGAGAGCAGAAATCCCATTAATAATATGAGTTTGTGGAGGGAAAATGAAATAGTTTTTTAAAGCCCTCGTTATCGTGTCGAGCTGGACAAGTACCATCTTTCTCCGCAAATCCTATTTCGACATTCGTCCACCCTACTGCCCTCTTCAGCATCCCTCCCTCCTCCTCCCTTTTCATTCTCTTCCAATTTAACTAAGATCACCCCTTACCTCATCTCCTCATAACTCTGCCTCTTCCTTGCATCTTTCTGCTACACCTCTCCTTTCCTCTCCTCTTATTTTCCGCATTCTTCTCCCTCTACTCCTCCTGCTCTGCACTTAGATATTTCTCTCTCCCAACTTTGGCCTTAATTTAATTTTCTGCACCATTAATACTAAGCTAAGGCCTTATCGTCGTGATTTGCAGCCCACTCCAAGAGAAGAAGGCGAGTCTTATTTAGGGGCCTTTCCTTTAATCAAAATGGTGGCCCAGCTGGCTGATGGGAGGAGATGCTGATGGATGATGGCAGAAACAGAAAAAAAAAAAATTGGCAAATTTAAGCTGGGCCCAAAGGAGAAGACACACATATTCGCATGCACGTACACACACTGACGCTGCCGAGCAAGGTTCTGGCTGAAGAGTAAGCTAGTAATTGACAGTGCGGGGTGCAGCATCCATCCTTCCATGAAGTCCCAACTACAGCCTGTCTATAACAACCTCTCCCCGCCTCAGTACCTCTGCTTTAACGGAACTGGGTTTCTATGAAGGAGCGGATATCACGTCTATACAAGACAAGTTGGACTTTCACTTTGAAATATAAGAAGTCCAAATACATCCAAAGTTCAGTTTAAAATGTTGTGTACATACCTTAGTGTTAGTGTTAATAGTGTTGGAGATTCTGTTCAAGGAGCTGCAGGTTTTGGCAGTTCCGCATTGGCTAGGTTGCCGCTTGCCACTACATCATGTTACACTGACATTGCCATCACTAGAGCCATGTAGCCAGACCGACCAAAAAGCAGACAGTTCATTTATTTTAATGTTGCTTTGTAAGCATGACGGTTACACTAAATTCATACCATTTTCCACGACTGGCCAGTTCATCAGTGGGAATAGTAAAGGCTGCACACCACACAGCCCTCTTGGCTTGTTACATTTTTTCCTATTCAGACTGACGACAACATTAAGGCTGACACTATTTTAACACAGTGTGTTTGCTCTAACTGAGTCACAGTGTGGTGGATCTGTGGGCTGAGCGTGTCTGTTGACTGGACTGGTGCTCTGCTGCTGCTCTTTGATGCGACATTGTCGGTGTTATGTCGTGAGCGTCGCAGAGGCTATAGCCCACAGCAGCAGCAGTAGTTTCCCCTGTAAATTCATGTTTTGCCTTAGAGGCATTAGAGGTTGTGACAGGGAGGGTGAAATTGAGTTTACACTTGCACATCATCAGCAATAAATGATGAGTCGAACCCTGAGACACAATTATACATGACTGCACAGCAAAAGGTTGAATAATGAATGAACACAGTCAGGGGTTTTCAAATAGAACTGCACTCAACACCCACTGGCATTCTTTCTTCATTGAGGGAGTCGGACCGTTTACAGCATGGGGCTTAGGAGAAGACACTGGAGGAAAAAGTACTGCAGGGATTTGATCCCAGGCCAACAGGCCACATGTGGCTCCAGAGATAGTGGTCTGAACCATGTTGTCTTTTTCCAGTACTGTAATTTCTTACCTAACAGATACCACAATGTGGTTAAGTACTAAATAGGCTGAAAAAATTCATATTATTTTTCAGCTGTGTAATTGGATAGAGGACAGCGAGCAAACCTGCCGGCATATTCTTGATGCGATGTTTACAGCGAGTTGTAATTTCTACTGTTTGATTTCCCTCATGTTTATTATGGCTCCCCTTCTGGAATCCATTAGGGCCGATCTGCAATCACCAATCAAGTAGACACACACACGCACACACGCAAACTGACTCTGACACACCCACTGTTTTTTCAGATTGCTCCTCCCGTGCCTCATCTTCCCGGCAGCAGTACCCCCCCCCCCCCTTCTCCCATCTCTCCCAGTGCCCAGAAATAATTGACATGCTCCAACCGACCTGCTTATTAAATAAACAACACACCGCTCAAAAAGGGGCTGCCTCTGCCACTCGCGCAGGGTTTGGACTCATGTGTTCTGACACATTTGAGGTCCTATTAATCAGTCAGATGCAATTTGTTCAAGGGGTCTAAGTACATGGTGTGTGAGGGCAAGACGTGATGTGCTGTCCCTGGCTAACAAGGTAGTGTTTATTTACACAAGCGTCTGTGTTGTGTGATTCCTGTATTGTTTTATTGATAGAACTGGCCAGATGTTGAGTTAAATGAACTGCTTTTACCAGGAGGAGCTGTCCACCTCATCCAGTCTTGCCTTGACAACAAATGGGTGCTCAGCTGATTCTGACAGCACAGCAGAGAGCCAGGTGTTGTTTTTCCACCCTGTTGTCATCCAGGGAATGGTTGCTGAGCATGTGCGCTTTATCAGAACCATTGTGTTTTACTTCAACCCAGGTCCACACCTGGGACTCAACCTTTACATCTGTAGGAAACATGCCTTCTTTAAAGCCTCTTATTATGAGCATGGTAGTTTTAGAGCGCATTAGTTGTGCATATAATAGTCTACCAGTGCATATGGTCATATCCATTAATTTTCTTTATTCGTGTCATGGTAAAGGTTATGCAGTTAATAAAAGTGAGCAGCTGGGAAATGTAATCCCTCAAGTCTGCTCCAGGGTTTGCTCTCATATGATCATACCACTAAAGGGAAGCGACCAAGGGGCATCATTTATATGAAGGAGCAGCAGCTCAATACAGAGTTTCTTTCAAACATGAATCACTTTTTTTTTTTTTTTTTTACCACTAACAGCATGACCAGCCATCCAGCAGAGATCTCAGCTGCTGAAAGGATGCAATAATGCTTTGAACCAACATTCTTCTTTGTGGATGAATAATAATAAAAAAAAAATAAAATGTTCAAAAATGACTTCACCTGCTTTGATTCCACAACTTACAAATACAACCTTTTTAAGGATTTGAGAAGACTAGAAAATCACAAGTATAACAAGGCCAGTGGTTCAAAGCTGTATTTGCAGTGTAAGGGTTCATTCTCAGGTGTGAAAATGTGCACCTCTGAACACGAGGCATTCACAGAAATGTGCTGAGCAGAACTCTACTCAGTTAATAAAGATTTTAAAAGTGTTGAGAGATTCTGCAGCCACATGCAGATTGAGGGATGGAAATTCATTAAATAATACCTGTGAGGAAATTTGCAAGCAGTTAGTGCCTGTAAAACCTGTAACATACCGCTACTCATACGTACCTCAAACTAAAGCCACTAACTTCTAACTACATTAAAGAATGCACAAAAGTTTTAAAACTGTCAATTAAATGTTTTTACATCCATATTATGTTCACCATCCTGGTTTAACCCAAAAAAAAGAAAAAGAAGAAAGTTTCATAGACTCACGGTCATCTGTTATCAAATGTCATTAAGTGCCAGTGTTGTGGCGCCTAGCTGCCATTTCAGCTAATTAGCTGAACATAATTGTACTCCGTGAGTGCGTAAAATTCATATAGCAGTCAGATGACTGTCGGCATGCCTGATGCTGAGGAGCAATTGAGCAGATGGAAGCGCAGGCAGAATGATGGAGTGAAGGAATGAGGTTGAAAACAAAAGGGGAGACAAGAGACGGACAAGGTGAAGGGGAGACGGGAGATAGGAGGAGGAGGAGGAGGAGGTGGTGATGACATAGACTGATTAGAGGACAGAGAGAGACAAATAGAGATGGAGAGAGGGAGAAACGGCAAACCTTTTGTCCTGCTGCGGCTTCTGCGGACAAGGGGACGGCACTTTGAGGATGATGGAGGAGAGGAAGTGTGAGAGAAAGAGCGAGTCTGACCCTCACATGACACTACACACACGGACATGCACACACACGGACATCTACGCGTACAATATCTCACACAGATGGTTAGGAAAGACACCATACGCAGTTTAAAGATTCATAATGTTTATATACGCGGCATGTTCAGTATGCACTCATACAACACAATATGCAAACCCTCATAATTACTATAATATGTCATATGCCCTACTGCTGTATTAAATATGATTTTAAACTGAATTATTTAGAAACACCATCTGGTTCAAATGTGTTTGTTGGTTTGTAAAAATATCCATTTTGTACATGGATATTGGTGTTGTGCTTGTGGGGCTTAGCTTCGGCTGGGTCAATAAATTCACATATTTTCATAAAAAATGACATTTTAACTTCTTAATGCAGTGTGGTGCTCTTCTGTTCTGTCTTAGTTTTAAAACACCACAGGCGTTTACTGCTGCTTTTCTGACACTGTTGATTTTCTTGTTTCTTTTTATGTCTTTTGGGGAAAAGCTAAGAGTGAGATCAAGATTTGAAACAAAAGGTTTTAATTGTCCAAAAATGTCATTGACATTATAGAAGTATGAGCAATGTGTCTTGATTTCCTCTACATAAATAAAGTCAGGAGGTGCCCTTTTACATCATCTGGAGTCGGAGTCTGTATAGTAGTGATTGGGGTTGAACCAGTGGTATTGAAGTCCCACCAATACATGTGCTTGACTCACGGCCCAGCTGTCAATCATGGCATGAAACTCAATGGACAACTATTTGTTAACAGCATTTCAGTCACTGTACTTTAATATATTTTGAAGACCTGCGCCACACTTTCAATTCAATAGTAAT
Organism: Larimichthys crocea; assembly: GCF_000972845.2. Classification (NCBI taxonomy): domain Eukaryota; kingdom Metazoa; phylum Chordata; class Actinopteri; family Sciaenidae; genus Larimichthys; species Larimichthys crocea. The sequence continues at coordinate 31,142,737 of NC_040020.1, read as the reverse complement.
TCGTAACTTAGTGATCTAAAGATAGTGAAGATAGAGAAAATACAATAATCCCAATTATATCATCAGGTAATGTCATTGTTAAAAAGCTTTTATGTGGATTCTGAAAGACATTAACTTTTATCAGGTCCAACATAAGATGGTGCTAAGTTGCATTATGGGAAGTGTGCGATCCACTGATTTTAGAGCATATATGGACTTTTTAGTAGGCAAGCTGCTGGAGATGAGGTAGACAGGCAGTCTATTCGTCACACCATCACTTTGGTCCAGACTGAAGTCTCTCTATCGCTCTATTGACGGATTGTCATGGAAGTTTGTACAAACATTCATGGTCCAGGGGATGAACCTTAGTGTCTTAGGCTCTGACTACTGACTACTGACTTCACCATGGCTTTTTGTCTAGTGCCATCATCAGGTCAAAATTGCATCAGCATGTTGGTTTTGCCATTGTGATTTTGCTTACATTAGCACTGAGCTCAAAGCATTGCTGTGTCATGTTCTGTAAAGCCACACAGAGCTGCAAGCAAGGCTGTGGACTTGTAGTCTTACTGAATTATTGCTTGTTGTTCAGTGAGAGTGAAGCAAAGGTTGAAGTGTGCTGCTATCTATTTTCGAAAAAGTGGCAGCTTATACACAATAGGTGTCAAAATGACCTAGAATATTCATTTTAACCAATTTGTACTTGTTTGTACACCCATAACACAAAAGTCTGGGAGTTAGTGTCCTTTTGTCAACCAGTCATTATATTGTTGTGATTTTAGGACTTAGCCAAGTCTCTTGCTGTCTGCTGTGATTACTAACAGGAGATCTGCGATGCAAGTCTGCCTCTAAACTACTTAGCAAATGTTATTCCTAGTAAAAACTCAATGCCAATTATGTTATTAAAATTAGATCGTTTGATTAAATAAGGGTTGAGGAAATGTGATGGTGATTGGTCAAGGCCAGAGGAGGAGAAACCCAGAGGATAGATAAATCCTGTTAAGGTGGTATTAATGTTCTTAAGCATACTGATAGCTGATGTGTGTGTGTGTGTATACACTGCCTGTGTGTGTGAGACAGTGCAGCAGCGCTATAGGCTCATTAGGCTACAGGGGAGAATAGCTAAAAGGATTAGACCGACATGGATTATTCACGCATGAGATACTGGAACCAAGGAGGTGGGGAGAGAAAGAAAAAGAGAACGAGAGAGCGAGAATGAGAGAAAGAAAGAGGGAGAAAGGCTGAATATGTCAGAGAAGTTGAGAATATAAATATGTATCTCTAGAAATATATGGTGAAGAGATGAAACGACGACATGGCAGAGAGACGGACAAAGATGAGGAAGAGAGCTGGGGAAGTGGAGGAGGAGAGAGACGACAGAGAGGATGAGGGCTGAGATTTAAGATGGAGCTTGAGATTGTGAAATCTGTGAAATGGAATGAGCAAGTAGAGATGAAGAGAGATAGATAGGGAGAGGAGAGGATGACATATTGGGATATGAACTCAAACAGAGATGAGAGAGATATGAGGTGGGAGATGGAAGCAGAGAGGCATGGATGAAAAACAGAAATGTGAGGGAAGACAACAAGAGTTGAGTGAAATGAGACTGAAAGGAAGAATTTAATTGTATTTCAACTTTTATTCAGTTTTATAATCAGGTACGTTGATGAAGAATCTTTATTAAATTGGATGGAAATAACTCTCTGCTCTGTACAACCTTGTGCGGTTAACTACTTTATAGTTCCACCGACAAAACTAATGAGCACATTTTCTTTGTACAGCTGTTTAGCGATTCTAAAACATATGGAAAATATAATTAGGAAATTCATTAAAATCCTCACAACCCTAAGCTAATCCTATAGTTCAACTGAAATGTTCCAGTTAGAAGTCAGTCTGTCAGTGAGTATGTTTACATGTGCATTAGTATCTTACATTTTGTGCCTTATCCTGGTTTTGATTGTATTCAGCATTTTCTTCTTCTGTATTCACCATTTTACATCATTTAGCCGGATTTGTCCTAATCAGCAGAGATCTGCAAATTTGAAGTTTTCTGATTAAACATAAGTACAATCTTAGCATTTACTTCAGTTGTGTAAAAAATTACGCAGTTGTATTCTGATATCTCCCAGCTTGACACATCACTACACTAAGTTCACAATCGGATGTTTAATGCTGATAGTTGATGGAATCATGTTTAGGTGCAGATCAATTGACACCGAGATGATGCATTACCTGATAGTAGTAAACAACAAGTGGAAGGGTTTTATTTAACTGGTCATTGGTCACTGGATTCGCTCAAATAGTTGCCAGTTTGAGTACTACTTTATTGACTTTAATATAAAATACAACATATAGTGCTCCATAAGTATTCTGTTTACAAAGAAAATTTGGGATTCAAATAATGGCTGGTGGCATAGTGAACAAATAAAAACTGTCCATCTTACTATTTTAAGGAAATATGGAAAATAAAATTACTAAATAATACAAGGTTTAAACATTTCGGGCAAATTTGCAACCTAGGTTTCTTGTCTATAAATGTCACATAACACCATATAATGATTGAAGATCAATTGAGTTAGACTCCAATTTGACACTAATCCTGTAAGAATGGCAACATTAACAATTTCCTAGTTCAATGTGAAATCTCTGTTGTGGTAGCTGGAACCTTGTAATTCTGAAATGAACTATGAATCAATGGAGGGTCCACTATTCATATACTTTGGATGAACAATTCAGGGTTTAGAACACAAATTTCTTAAATGTTTTGTTGATTTGTACCTTTTTATAATCTCATCTGGGTCAGTACAGTTACTGTCCTTTATCCCTGCCACCATCTTGTTTCCATCCTTACTGGTTCATCCAGTATCCCTACAAATCATGTCTAGATTGGACCAATTCATGCCTCATGATTTGCACCCAATGCCAACGCAGAAAGTAGTGTGTTCTTTCTATACAGAGGTAGAATTTACAGGCTGGTGGCAGGTGTTCAACAGGACTGACTTTCATGCTTTGCAGGTGCAGTGTTTTGTCACACTGCAGGGTAATTGCAGGGTTGGTAATCCTATCCTAAACTCCTCCTGTTCACATGTTGTTCACATGACATGAGCAAGACCTTACACCTGATGTGTGTAAATGCAGTATATTTACCACACAGTTCATGTTGCATCACAGATGAACTTAATCTGAGGTTTTGCAGGATCGTCCGGTATTGATATTCCTCTCTGGTGATAAGGTTGAATGCTCACCTGCCCCTCTTCTGAAAGAGTCACCAAACAGAAGCCATTTAACCAAAACAGCTGCTACTTATCCAATCACTGACTTTATTATTACTATATTTTCCCACATGTTTGAGCCAACAAACCACCGGTCACATGCTCTCCAACCCCAGTGCTTGTCCGGGCTTGGTTTCTGTGATGGTCATGTAGCACCATTGCCCTCTGAGACAAGAGAACACAAGTGTGGGAATAACTGTCACATCAACACAGCTGTGACTTCGATAAAAGGGGTATGGAAAGAAAGCCAAGGGGATAAAGAGGGATAGAGTAGAGGAAGGGATGAGATGGGAGAAGGCAATGGATTACAGGAAGGGGAGTGATAAAGAGGGGAAGAAAGAGAGGGGGAGAAGAAGAAAGGATGATGGGAGAGAGAAAGCAAATGGATGAATGGTGGTATCACTAAACAAAGGTGAATACCATCAGAGGACGATTGGTGAGGAAGACTCACACACAGACACAGACACACAGAAACACACGGAAAATGAGCAATGACACGGCCAAATATTTGGGAAGAACAGCCAGGGTTTGCCTTATGCTGTGTCTGTCGCCCATTGGCGCTGTCTGGCAAAGTGACATAGGCATGTAGCAGAGAGAGGGAGAGAGATGGAAGAGGCGAGACTTAGAGCATTTGCAGAAGGAATGTGCAGCAACGGCGGCATGCAAATATGATTGTGGATGCGATTTAAGCAGCATGTGTGGAGTTAGGCGTGTTTGTGAACAGATCTATGACTCTGTGTGTGTGTGTGTGTGTACTTTATATTGACATTAGCATGTTTGCAGAGAGTGGCAGCTAATCTGTTTATGCAGTCAGAGCTCATCTGGCTCCAAAACCCACAAATAAATATTTAAAAGTGTCTGGCTGTTGCTTTTCATGACTTGTATAAAAACACAAGAAGCAGTACTTCGGACGCAGTACTAAAAATGGGTTTGTTCTCACTCTGCACAGCAGATGTGATGTGTCTTTTGTATTTGTGTGTCTGTAGATCTTACTGCCAGCTTTACTGGTATTTGTATTTGTCTTCCTTCTTGTGTTTTGTACTGTAGAGTTGCATGTAGTCTGGCACTATCTACTGCTAACAGGTATGTTAATATCTGCATAATGGTAGTGGATGGAAATAAGCATGTAGTCTGGCACTATCTATCCAAATCACTTGTAATTCAGTTAAAATTAGTTTTACATTTGAATGGAAACATGGCCATTGAGATAAATTGCAAATAAAGTAAGTGTAAGTTATATAGTCTAGAAGTCAAAATGCCAAACCTAATCCCAATGTTATACAAGTAACAGTGAGCGCTTCCTTACAGTTGAAACATGTTGATGCAGTCTTGAAGTTTAAGTTTGAGCAGTCAGTACTGTTCAGCTCTTTAGACTTCACCCACATTGTTGCTAGGTTATCACAGTTTACTAAAAGGACTTTCTGAATAGCAGGAACTTCACCCCAAACTGGAACCAAGATCCTTCAGTTCATGTAGTGCTGAACAAAAATTCCAATGTACCAAGAAGATTTCCTGGGCTGCGTGTCAGTGTGTCATTATCTGTATGTATCTTTGTGTTCTCTCTTCTTTTTTTTTTTTTTCTTGAGAGCTTTTGTGTTGGATATCTCTGTTTCATGGATGTGAACATACCCTGTCATACACTGAGATCCTTGGATGCTGCCTATCTTACACATTTTTCATTAACAATGCATTGATCCTCAGCCTCTCCTCACTTCTTCTTTCTCTGTGGTTCCATTCACACACTTCTTGTATCTTTTTATGAAAGAAAAAAAAATGTGCATTTGCTACTTTCTCAAGGAATGTGGTTAGAAAAGATCTCCATAAAATACAAAAAAAAGAAAAAAACCTTGTGTCACACTTCTGTCAACACCTATTCAAACATGACATTTCTAAAATTAAATCCAAAATATATATTTTTTTTTCTTAGTGTGGTAGCCTAGTTGTTGATAAGTACATTAACCTTGTTTCTAAAATATCATAATTTCTTATTCTCATAAATGAATAAGAATAGCACTAAAAGATGATAGAACAGACGCGTAATTCACGCGTAGGCGAGCATCGAGACGCTTCTGGGACGTGTCTGAAACGGGGTTGGATACATTGACTAGAATGGCCGCGTATAACTTGCGATGACGCAACGCGCCACAGACGGGCCCGGTGGATTTTGGGGGTTACTCTTTACAGTGAAGAAAAGTTTCTCTGATATTTGTTGAAGAGAAATAGTGTGTGAATTATGTATAAAAGGCATACCTTGTATTAAAAACAAAACAAAAAATAACCTAAATAAATAAAACCAACACTTTTATGTGAAGGTCTGTATAAATAAGCATCTTAAAACAATTATTTTCCACTCGTCTAAATAGAGCCTCTCTACCAACAGAGTTAATGGCCAGCGTTTTAGTAGCAGAACAATGCATAAATACTATCAGATTAACTCACCACCATCACAATCGTTCAGAAGGGAGCGACCCATCAGCAGAGCGGAGAGGAGCAGAGAAGTGTTTACTGCCAAGAGGAGAAGAAGCGGTACGCATGGCAATGTGTGTTTTGGTGAGGAAAGGAGCAGTCCGATTCCGAGGGGTAAAGCAGTGCTGCATTTTAATACCACGTTTTGCCTGACTGTAATCCAGCTCTATCAGATGTAGACATACTCTGGATACACGAACTATGGAAATTAAATTAGATAGAAAGGTGATCCCCAATGAATTTGGAAAAAAAAGGCATTCGGATCCTGATTCAAATACTAATACTTGCCTTTTTATGCAAATTCAACAACAACACAAAAAAACTTAGACACAGTAAAAAGTTCCTGTTTTTCTGGTGCCTTTTTTATACATGCGTGTATGTATGTCGCAAAGATAGGAGAACACGGACACATGCATAGTGGTTAAAGCTGATTTGACATATAATACATACTGTATGCGTAAACATGTATATACTGCACATCCTTAGTCTGAATGTGTGATAGGTGTGTCCCAGGGTCTTCGCTCTGCTCCCATGGGTTCTCCTTGAGGTTAATTGATCTAGTCAGGAACATCAAATTTGCCCATCCCCACACTGATGGGTCAGTTTTTCAATTTCCTTCCTAATTGGTGAGGTCAGGACAACATGGTGTGGAAGTGATTTAACATCAGCTCCTGGGGAGCTTCAGAGGGATCAAAGAGTCCCCTCTGGGTGCTATTGGCTTTTCATCTCTCGAGGTAATGTGTCGGTTTGTATTGCGTGTTTGTGTGTGTGTGTGTCTGTGTGTGTATGGTTATGTATGGGGTGGACAAGTGAAGATGAATCCTCTATAATCCCTGTGGGGAAACTGGGTCTTTGCATCAGCAAACAATACATCAGGGGGGGAAAAATCATAGGAGATCGTACGCTACACAATATTCAAATTGAAATTTAATCTGTACGTATATATATACACAAAACATAATTTTGTAAATCCAGTAAAGAGAACTTATCACTTATCGAAGTCCTTTTAGTTCCACCATTACAAAAAAACATATTTAGACAGACATTGGCACATTTGCCCTTGTTCATGTTCTGCCAATTTCTTTCTTTATAATTCAAAACTGTAAGATTTTTTTAGTCTTGCAAAGTTTGACCTCTGATTCAAACTGCAATTTTGAAATTATCTGGGAATTTCTTATTGAAAATCTGTAGGTTACCAAAATATGAATATAGCTACGAGAGAGATGGCAATCAAAACCAAGGAGATACTGTACAGGAACAAATCATGTGCAAATAGACTAAAGATACAGGGGCCATGTGATGAAGCTTGATCCAACCTGGTGATAGATCTCTCTGAAGCTGAAAATGAATATTTCAAGGCATCAAACTGTCAGAATTTGCAGTTGAGTTTATCATGGCTGTCTCTCCTCAATACAGAAAGTAACACCAGAATGCATCTAGGTAAACAGAGCGTTTCTTGACGCCTGCGGTGCTTCCAAAACTGCCTGTTCCAAAATCAAAACACCCTCAGCTGCTCACAGGATCCTGTTTAGTTTGAAATGCCTCTAAATACCCATCAGACAGCCATCCTCATCAATCTGATGCCATAATCCATCATTATGAATGCAGAGTGGGAGGCTTTGATTCAAGGAAATAGCTCCTTTTGTTTCCTGATGAAAAATAACTCGATGGCTGTGACTTTCATACAGTCGATGAGTGATGGTTTTGAGCCAAGAACAAAGCAGCCGGAACGTTATTACTCTCATTTCAACTGGTCGGTTTTAGACTTTCACAAATAATGTACAGCCTGATGGGAGAGCAGCCTGCTTACTTCTTTAAGGGTTCATGTTGGACTGGTTTTAGTTGGTGTGTCTGTGGGTAACATCTCTTACTAAAACCACTTACTTTTTAATGCTACAGACCCACTCTATTCCTAGCCCCGTAGAGTGAGGGAATATGTTTTTAACAGAGAATTTAAAAAAAATAAATTTAAAGTATTCAGTATTTTAACAGTAGTTTTTAGAGCCATGAAGAGTTTTACTGTGTAATACACATGGTTGAAAATAAAATGCACATTGTATCAAACACAGTTCCTTAGGGTGAAACATTTGAAATTGTATCTAAAGAGTATTACTCATGATTATATCCTTGATAACACTTAAGACATTGAGTAGATTATCTGCAACAGTTGGATAAACTTAATTTTCTACATAAAAACTAATGGGAAACCATTAGTAAAAAGTGTCAAGATCAGTTTCCTTACAATATTGTATATCCCAAAGCCTTTCATAATGAAGTTTACAAATCAGAATAAATGCAAGCGTAAGTTAGCAGAGGATCAGAGGGCATTATTTTCCCCCATCAGCATATTTAAATATGTTGAGGGGTAAGATTTGATAATGATATAATTTAGTTGGGGAAAGTCAAATCAGGTCTTCTTGATTAAGAAGTGAAATGTATTACTGTGGAGGATAACAACAACAACTCTGTCTTCTTGACTTGAACATGCAATTACAGAATACAGATTAACACTGATGGGGAAGAAACTTTAAAGCGACTTTTTAAAAAAAAGTACAGTACATTATTTCATCTTGTTACAAATTTCTGGAACACAGATCACGGGAACATCAGATCGTGTGAGAATAAAGCAATGAGTTTGCGTCTGAGCACAGTGGTTACAGACCAATTAGTGTCCTGTGAGAAACTACTGCCCACTATGGCATGAGCTACAGGTGTGGTTTGGCCAAACTAAGTGTGTGTAATGATGTGTGAGGAGACTACTTGCAACAATGTCGGCTGCTCAAGAGGTTTAATGTAGATGCTGCTAGAATCAATAATATCAGAAACGGAGGGTATTTCTTCATTGACAGAAGAGCAAAGAATGGCACTGAAGGCTTTTCTTCATATTTTCACTCTTCACCTCACTGGGTTCGGTAAGTTTGACTCAGATTCCACACAATTTCTAATCACAATTTCCCACATTGTTCTGTATAACAAATTATATGGCACTGTCAGGTTAAGGAACTGTACCTTTAGTCTTTATTTAAAGGCTCTACAAAGCCAGGTGTCTTCACTTATGTTGCCTTAAAGACCTCTTCTCAGGACTGTGTGGGCATATACAAACTGCTGTTGTTGCACCTGTTAGAATAATAATGGTACTAACTGGTACATAGAGTTTGGTGACATCATGTAATTCCCAGTATAGCTCCACACACCTTCCACCTGAATGGACACCCAATCAGCCAAGGTAGTTGAATACACCTGCATGGGTGTGCAGGGCCTTTAAAGTTAAATAGATGATGTTTGGTGAGAATTCATTCTCAGTGTAAACCTCTCTGTTATACAAGAACAGCTGCTGGAGTGGGCATAAGCACTGGGATAACTAAAAAATAAGAGAAAAGGAAAAAATAACTGTAATAAAGTGAGCAGAAGGGTCAAGAGCAGATAGTATCAGCTTTCTAAATGTTTTTTTCCTCAACTATGTTTGAATGACTTCATTTTAAGAATGTCAGTGCCAACACTTACCAACTGACAATTAACGGTATAACTTATTATAGCACCAGAACCATCAACCATACTCTACACATTCATTTTTAAGCAGCAAATGTTTTGTTAATGAAATACCTTGAAATTCTATGGAAACCATTTTCCCAGTAAAGGATTACTTGCATTTTTATTCAGAAACCTGCTGAGTATATTGGCTTCTTGCTGTGTGTCACACAAACAACATGTTTTGTTGATTCAGACTCAAGAAAAAGACTTCTTGTAAAAAGAAGTGAAAATGAGTCAACTCAGTGGTTGCGAGAATGGAAACCTAAAGTAGAGGATATAAAACAACATTCACTAAAAATCAAATGGCATCACAGCGATTGTCACGCATACATACACAGGGGTGTTGGTTAGCTCAGTCGGTAGAACATCTGCCCCATGTACGTGGCTCAGTCCTTGTCGCAGCGGCCCAGGGTTCGAAACTGACCTGCGGCCCTTTGCTGCATGTCATTCCCCCCATCTCTCTCTCCCCACATCCCTGTCACTCTTGAGCTGTCTCTATACAATAAAGCTTAAAAAGGCAAAAAAAAATAAAAAATCTTTAAGTATACATACATAAAAGTTCACAGGCTGAACCGCGATAGTGGCTTTATTTTAAGAGTGTTCTCATGGTTGCATTATAACCCAGATCAGTATTCAAACACACACGATTATAATTATCTAATCAAGTGTCCTCTCGTCTGGCTAGCATCCTTCACAAACTCTCTCTATCGCTAATCAGCTAATTAGGACACCATTATAATCAACCCAACTCTGACTTATACTGCAGATGAGACGCTAGATTAGCATGGTAAACAAGATATTCCAGATATGGAAGAGGAAGGTGCAGGAGAATGAGTTCAAGGAAGAAGATGAAGAGGGAGGGGAGATGGAGAAGGAAGTTGGTTTTGGAGGTAGTTTTTTAATTGAGGCATAACATGGTGGGAGAATGTCTGATTGGAGCGATGAAAAACACTTTTGCACGCATGAAGGAGGAGGTGGAGGAGGACAAGCAAACTGGTCCTGCTGAAGTTTGCTTTACTATTTTGCACTGAAGGCTTATGCAGCACAGATTTTTAACTGGTGACCTGGGGCCACATTCCACCCACCAAAGCGTCCTGTATGAAAGTATTGTTAGTTTATGTATTTACAGTATTATGAGCTGCGCATCTGTGGCCACAGTGTATCCTTCTCATTATTTCAGTATCAGCATGCTCAGGCTGTTAAAAGTATACATAACGTTTTGACATGGAACAGGGAAAGTACAGGTGAAATTAATAACATTTATTCAACATTTGTTAAGGTGAGATTTAAGTTCCTGCTATTGCTATTGTCCATGCTGGCAACACAGAACATGGCATTTTGAAATTTGTTTCACCTGTGCCTTTCTTGCTATAACAAGTCAAAATGTCTGCTGTGGGAAAAGGCCTATTGGGACCTTGATGATACATAATTGTTAACCTTATTAATTACACCTGTGCTTTTCCAGGTTTGACAAGTTGAGATGTCACCTAACAATTATTAAGCCTTTTGCTTATTTGCTTAATTCTATATTAATTTAGGCTGGGTCATTTTAGTTTTAATCATGTTTACTGTGTACAGCACCTTTATTTTTTGCACTTCATGTGTATGTAGTATTTTTTTTAAAGTTAATATATAAATATATTTAACCACTTTCTGTGCTTTACTGCTAATACACAAGATAGGTGAATTGAGATACAATCAATCACAACCCTCTCTGCTTTTTCTCTCTTTTCTTTTTTAATGGCCTGTATGTGGCAGACCAGCCTAATGCTTAAGACATATGTTTGTTGCATTTGTCATAGCAAGCCTTATCTACTTGCATCTACCTTTAAGTAGATGAGGTCATAACAGTTACCACGCATCATATTCATCACCTACTGATTCACATGCAAACACAGACTTGTTTGCTCTTTCTTGTCCATTTTTATTTCCAACACCATTAACCTTTCCTTTTTTCCCGCTATTGGGTTACATAGCTTGTGCTAATCTACTTGCGTCTTTGAGTTGCACAGCAACAAGAATCATCTAGCACTTCTTGCTCCCTTCCACCTCTTCTTTGCTCAGTTACTGATAATTCACACAGTTTTATACTATACAGAAAAGAGAAAAAAAAAGCCTTTGTCACAGTCGTATCGTAACTTTATAATCCAGTCTCCTCTTCATGCCCAGTAGTACACCTTCCTCACCAATCATCATCTCTTCGATTGTCCTTTCTTTGTTTATCCCTTCAGCTTTTCCCTCCTCCCCTCTGTATTACACCACTTCTCGCTTATTGCTTTGTTTTCCACCCCGCTCTTCTCGCATTTTGCGTCTCTGGCAGGCTCTATCAATTTTTAATATGGCTGCCAGTTCTGGACATGTCATCAGCCTGGCAGTAGCTTGAGTGTTTGGTCCTGTCATGAAAGTCTGTTGTTTTTTTACAGATGTAAAAGCTTTGGTTTTGTCTGATTTGCTTCACACAGCAGTGACCTCAATGAGCTGATGTGAGGCCCCAGAGCTATACATCGAAGGAAGTCGTGACACTGAGGAAAGTGGTTTTACTGCTCTGGTGATTTTCTGAGATATTTTTTACTTCTCGCTATGAATGCACATTGTTGCTAAGCAGTTAAAGTCCCTCTGCTCCCTGGCTGTAGTTTAATCCATTACCTTGTGTCATTAGATTATGAAGTATTAAATCAAACAAAATAGAACCATGGGGATATATATGAATGATTTTTATGTGTAAAATGCAACATTTGGTTTAGATGCATAGAGCTGTTTGAGAGAGGGAAGTATTCTGATTGAATACTTAGTAGAATATAAATAAAGCCCCAGCAGAGTTTTATGGAAGTACTTTCAAGAAAAAGCAAACAAAAGTATAAAAAGTAAAAGTTATTATCATGTAATGCTCCTTTTAAAGTCTTAAATAATTCATAATTGGATAATTTCAAAGTGGCATGGTCCAGGTAGTGCAAAGTCGATGTACTTTATATACTGTACAGTTGGTCAATTTAAAGTTGTCCAAACGTCCATACCATCTGTATGGCTGTACCGCTAAAGGTCAAGTCAGAAAATTGGGATTTTTAATTACATGTAGTTGAGTAAGTGCACATTTTCTTCATCATGTTGTCCTAATAATTTTCCAGATCCTCAAATCCTTGGTATTTTTCTTATATCTCAATCCTCAATGCCTCTTAAGTTCCTGAGTTTATACAGCACAAGAGTGTACAGGAGTGGAAATTGTTAACTGACAAAGACAAATGTTTTTATGGATCTGATGGTGGCCTTCATGAAAAAAATATTGGTGTTCTGTTAAACTCTTGTCTGTTGCACTGACCTCTCTCTTCCTATTGAGCAATACAATGAAATGTTTACAACATTGTATAACCCATGTGTATAAAGATACTGCCACAAGCTCATCCATTTCTGAGACAAATCCACCTCCTGTGTGCAATGCTTTTTCTGTCCTTACAGTCAGCAATAAAGCTGAGGTCAGTGCATTCTGATTTTGTTTGCGGGTTGGTATATTAGGTTTTCAGATAACTGACCAAGAAAGGGTGTTTTATTAATCAAACCACTCCAATCATAAAGATTCAGCAGTGCTTCATGCATTTTAATGTATGATTATATCATACATGCATCTTACGCGCTTAAGTTCAGTGGGTCCAATATGAGAAATCCAAACATCTGCTTTGCAATGTGTACATTCTTCCAGTATTGAGTTTCCAATCAAAGACCCAATACAAGCATTAACAGGAAGCCAGTGAACGGTGTATAGTAACTGACAACCACATGGTGAGTCCTTGTGCTAAAACACCTGGGCCACTGCAACATGTGATGACAGCAAAGACCCCTGGGGATTGTTGTTTTACTCTATTGATGGGCTATATCAAAAAATGTTACTACATTTTTTTCAAGGGGCAAATTGTTTTGTAAACAACATTAATGCTGTTTTTATTAGCCTATATAAGTTTGAACACATGATAAATCTATAAAATTCCAGAAATATAATTACAGACTGTAGTCTTAAATTGCTATTAGGCTATGGTCACACATAAGTGAATGTAGGAGAGTGACCATTCCCAGCTAAGGCGGTGATCTGTACATGATCTGCATTTGCTAGTTGCTTGTTGAAGCTGCAACTTCGCCAGTCAAATCCAGCAGTCCATGCAAATAAGCGACTTTAAACATGTCATTATGCAGTTCTGTGTGCAAGTGGCAACTGTAGTTAGTGGTGGTAACAGTAAATGCAGTTTAATACTACTTGGTCACAGAATTTTGGGTGGCAGCAAAACAAACTATTGTTTTTATAAAGAAGTAAGGCAAATAATTGGCCTTTTCCCATGATTCTGTGAGCAACCATGATTAGATTTCATGCTGCTCACGGCATAAGTCTGTGAACAGCAAAAGTGAAAGGAGTTTGTTACCCGGCTGAGAAGTTGGTGTGTGCCGTCTGTTGCCTGCAGCTCTACATCACTGCTCACTGCTTCTTCTTGTTTCGTTACTCCCTGCAATAATTTTTTTCAAACTCATCCTCTGTCAAAAAATGACCGTTGTTTTGTAGATGTATAGATGTATATGCTATCATAAGTGTGGTAATGCAAGACTATGGTTTGGAACCAAACATCTGGAAAAGGTAACAAAGCTAAAGCTAGAAAATCACAAGTAAAGAAAGAATGGTGTAATACTTGAGTCTGGAATCAGTTTGAGTCACACATATTTGCATCTTCTGATGAGGACCGTCATTGACAAGACACCGAGTCTTAAAAAAACACTTTGAATAAGTTTCCAACAATATCCTCATTCTCCAGGTCTAAGATTTAGATCAAATAACACACACATGCAAATGTGATTTATGAGGTAACAGTATTTCCCTGCCCAGCATCTAGTTATATGTAATAAATAAATAAAATAAATCTGTACTTATATATGCAAATAGAAGTTCTGCATTAGTACTATAATGCATAGTTGACGAAGAAAGAAACCATCTAATTTAAATGTAATATGTTTTTCCAGTCTAGAGGGCATTGCAAACTATACCATTAGTGATATATAGTACTGCAGGTTGGTTTATTGAGTATTAATGCCTTCTAATGAATCAGATTTGAATTCAATTGAGGAATGAGCAAACATTCTGTACTGATGTATTTTTACACCAAAAAATATAATTCACTGATGAATTCATGATTGAAAATTAAATGTATTTGTATGTACATTCACATATGTGTTTCATCTGCTGTATGTGCAACTCCACAACCTACAGCCTGTTTTGAAACAGTTGCATGCTCCAGTCCAAACAGTGCCAGCATTGGCCATATTGCCCATCAGTCTAGTCGGTCACAGTGTGTTGACACATTGGCTGCAGCCTCATGCCATGTTTGTCATGCCAGGACTGAGAGGACAAACAGTCTGCTGTTGGCTCGTTGGATTGTTACTTCCACTGGCTGGGTCTTCCTGGTTTACCCGAAGGTCAGTGAACTGTCAGGGGGTAAGAGGGAGGACATGGAAGAGGTGATCTGATTGTGATGAATCACATTTAGGATAAAGGTTAGTTTGGGTGTGTTGTGTGTTTGAAAAAACAAACAAACACAAAAAACTTGTCACATTATCATATACTCAAAACCTGCTTACACTTAGGGCACAGCTTTGGCCGCACTATGTCCAAACTACTTTTGGATAAAGAGAGGGTCAGCTGTCATGATAGTCCAGTTTGAAAAAAATCCTGCTGTGGCACCTTCAGGACAGACAAGTGCTTTAACTCCACAGGGACTCTAAACCTCATGTTGAGAATGTATAACAGTGCCATGCACATTGTAAGTGAAAGCTGCACTTCTTTGAGCAGCTGCAGTCACACCATCACAGCCAACAGCATAAAACTTTGCCATTTACCATTTAATGCATGTGCATTATGGAGTCAGCATATGCTCTGCCCCCTACACACACCTTAAAATCCCACGCATATACATACACACACACGGAGACTACTCGGCAGGACATGTGCTGACACTTTTCCCTAGGGCCCAGTATGAACTGTATACTCTGCACATGCATATACACACAAATACATATATCACATTTACATTTAGCTGATGCTTTCATTTACATTGACTTTCTCACACACACACACACACACACACACACACACACGTGGACAATGACACAAAAAAACAGACACACATAAAACAAATGGCCCCAGGGCCGGCCTGCTGCTTTCCCCTCAGCACTATCCTTTTGTCCCTGGGTGGCACATCTGAGCTGACATGTCAGTGAGTTTGTGAGTTTGTGTGTCCTTGTGTGCAAGACAAGTTAAGATTGTGCGTGTGTGTGTGTGTGTGCGTATGTGTGTGTGTGAACAAGAAGGAAATGCTGCGGTGGGAAGTGGGTTACAAAAATAGAACAGTTGGTTCACTGATACTTTTTGTTATTTTGGGTTCTTTCATGGAACTATTTATGTGACAGTCAAAGGCAGATCTCTCACCTCCGGCACAATATCTGCTGGCGTCCGTTTTCTTGAAGTGTGATGCAGTGCGTCAGAAAAGTCTCCAACACAGAAGAGATTCAGCGATTAACTGTCCTTGTCCTCCTTGGAGTAACTTGTGTTTGCTCCGGTGTGAAGCCAGAGTCCACAGTCAGTGGGTGACAGCAGTGTTTACCCAGCATGCCGTCAAAGACTCTGGCTATGCAGAGCAAGAGGGCAGTAGTGTGATGCAATTTATTGCAATACATTGTCACACAGCACAGGGCCTTTTATGCACTACAATGAAACATCAGTAATATGAATATGAATACATTATACTGATGTGCAAGTAGTAGTAGTCAAACTAAAGTGGAAAATAAATGTTTTACCAGTCACGGCCTGGAGCAATTTCCTGAATAAATGATGCAAATCTCTTTTTGTCGCATAGAAGCAGATCCAATATATTTAATTACGATGACCAAATTAATGACAATCTGAGATAAATTAGTTTATCTGTATTAGATTTTAGTCTCAATTTGGCCTATTACAGTACTGTTGTAGAAGTATGGCATTTTAAGTAAAGAGTTTTCAGTCAATAAACAGTCAACAGGTTCAGTCAATAAACACTAATCTCAATCATGCTTTTATGATAATACCTAATTATCATATGTTTATTTTACAAAATGTACCAATTATATTATAACACAAGGTTATTAAGTTGGGGGCTAATTTTCTAATCTCATTAAAGAGGAACTCAACATTCAGTTTACCCATCAGGAGTACTACTGTGTGAAAACAGATTAGTATAATAATGTCTTTAGGGAGCTTTGTCAAGTGACAAAAAAATAACACTGATAAAGATGTCATCAGGATAAGATGCAAATATATAAACAGAAAGCCACCTGTATCCCAAACTTGAATTGTTGAAATAGTTGGCATTGAGATGCTAGTGCAGTATGGCAAATGTAGGGTAAGAGTAACTCTAATTATATTGTCTAGTAATCTTTGCAACTCAAGAGTTCACACCACAGGTATAACAACAACAACAGTGACGAACAACACTGGTGGAATCACTTCCAAAGTGATTTGATGAACAATATTGTAGTATTGAACTTATTGAACACAGCTGGAGTACGCAGTGCTTGGGCCCATGTTTACAGAATGTTATCGTACCACTCACATCGTTAACGCTACTGTTATAGTTATTATACTTGGTGTGAACAGCCCTTAAAAGTCGTTGCACTTGCATCAGTTCATCGGCTATCAGCTGTTTCATTGCCTGCCTGCGCGCTTCATCACTGCAAGCTGACTGCTAGCATCAAATCCTATTCAAACAGGTATGCAGGGTGACAGCTCTACAGATGCCCTCCTACCAGTGTTGTTTACTCCTGCAGCTCCCTCCCAAACTCTTGCCCACATGTTGAAAAACATGCCAAAACTGGATTTGCTATAAATAGTAATTTACTTGACAGAAAAGTACCTCCAAATGATTTTAAATCATGTTTAAAATGCAGCCCTCAGCAAGCACCACTTGTTACAGCAAATTATTGTTGTTATTAACATCGACTCAGCAGGTGTTTAACCTCTTGCTACACTGCAAAAAATTTTTAAGCATGACTTTAAGCATGAAAAACAAGGTAAGACCACACACAGTTAATTTGCTCCTGCATGACCATGACAAATGGAATAAATAACTCCAAGCAGGATTAAACGGTAGAATTAATGGGACACCTGCAGTGCAGTTCAGAGAAATAGTGGTAAGTCTTGTGTGAATCAGTTAACTTCTAAAGAAGGAAACTGGAAAAGCAGGCCTATGTACATAGCAAGCACCACCTATCTGAGATACAGAGCTCTGTTCCATAAGATACCTGGAGGCTGTGCTTTCTGTTCCAAATGCATGTCAGTGACTCCACCATGAACTATTATCTGTCTGCTATGTGGCTGTCCTAAGAGGACTAGTGGATTAGGGCCATTTATGATAGCACAGCTCCAATTTCACCCCCCACAAAACTTTCCTGTCAATCCCCTAAACTCGCCCAAATCCAGTTTACTGACTCTCATATAAAATTGGAGAAGGAGTCCAGGGTGATATTAAAGGTACTAGCTGAGTATAATGTATCAATATATATTTATTAAAAAAAAGCTGGCGGGGGAAATTGAATCTTTCCAGTGTTGTATGCCAAGGGAGGTTGAATTAAACCTCTCTCCATCAGCAACTAGTGCTGTATGAAATCCACTGCATAATGGGGTGCAGCTGCAGAAAGAGTTTGAAACCTAAGTCGACATTACGAGGGCTATAAACTGATGCTTCTCTGGAACATATTATATCTGTCTGTTGGCTGTCCTTCACAAAGAGTATCTAATTTGAGTCTGTGATTTAATGTGAGATATTACATGTAAAAACATTTTCCAAACCCAGAAAGGTGAGCCCTACTGTGGGTCAAAAGATCAGCTTTGGGTAATTTAAGATTAAGGAATTAAATTTAAGACTCTTCAACAATACAGGGCCAGATAAACCCCAACAGGGCTGTATTCATTGTAATTATGGTTAAATTGTGTGGCGAATAGCAAGTATTGGCAGCAGTAAAACCCCCCATAATCACAGGAAACTGCTCCCTCCAGGGTGTAATGGGTTATGAATTATTGTTATTGACACGTGTACTAACCGAAACATTTTATTAAAGAAGTATGAAAGCATAACAATAAAGAAATATGAGCAAACCAGGGCTGTGTCTTATTAGCAGCCTGGTTACCACATGGGTTGCCACAGCAACCAATGTCACACTCATAACATGTAATTCATGGAAATTTATGGCAAGGCTGGAATTAATCTTCAGACAGTGATATTGCTTAGCTGAAATAACCGGCTCTATAAAGTCTATTCATTTCCAGATATTACCTGCAGTAAACAACTAAACAGAATAAAACTGAGGTTTATACAGGCTAATCTTCTGGTTCATATACATTGCTTGTGTGAGAGATGCACACTTGGAAAAGAAAGCATGTGTCTCTCTGTGAATTTGGGAAGCCATGAAAAAGTAGGAAAAAAAAAAAAGCCTTCAGCTGCTGACTGAGAATGCATACTTGTGTACCGCACTCTACCTGGCTGTTAGAGATCCCTCATGTTGAGGGATGACGGCTTAAATGATTAGAAACCCATCTCCCATATGTCACCAGTTAGTGAAACTGACTCACAACCAGTTCACTGATTGGGTAACGGGTGCAGGCCCGCCGTTGCGAGAAGCGGAGCGTATCATTGGGTTGGCCACCCCTATTAAGCGCAGGTCATCCAGATGAATGATTAAACAGGTGGAAGGATGCTCTGGCCAATCAGCAAACAATCAGCTTTTTAAATCTGTATTATGCAAATGAAGCATCATGAATGCATCAAAACAACCATATGAAAATGATGCCTGGGGTGAACGTGGGTAGTTGTGTGAGTGTGTTCATGGTTCACACTGGTATAACTGTACGCACACAGTGGAAAGAAGTGGAAATAATAGGTATTGTATTTCAACCCCGAGTGCCATGGATTATTCTGCGTCACACAATGGGCACTGCAGGCAGGGAGAGGAGGGTGAATACATTCAAACAACAAATGGTAGATGATTTAGACTTCACAGGCCGAATCAGAAATAGCTGTTTCACCTTGTTTCAAGTCTGTGTGCTAAATTAAGCTAATCAGCTGCTAGCTGCAGCCGCATATTTAGAAACGGATGTACTGCTGAACTGTCTGTTAGGACTATATT
This sequence comes from Larimichthys crocea, assembly GCF_000972845.2. Classification (NCBI taxonomy): domain Eukaryota; kingdom Metazoa; phylum Chordata; class Actinopteri; family Sciaenidae; genus Larimichthys; species Larimichthys crocea. The sequence continues at coordinate 31,123,307 of NC_040020.1, read as the reverse complement.
ATGTAACACTTTTACATATTCATATTTAGAAGACAAAACCATGGCATGTCTCCAATCATTTTAGTTTGCCTTGAAATAATTGATATTGATCATATGGGGTTTGTTTACACCCTGCCTCATCATCTGCCTGCCAGTGCTGTTTTCCCTGTTGTTGTGTTGGTGTAGCTGCAACCCCCGGCTTCAGATATGTAAACGGTAAATGAAATGCAAATGAAGTATCAGGAACTATGGGCACTGAAAGAGCCAAATGGACCTCAAGTGTGGCTACAGAATGTTAGAGGTAAATGATCAGCTTTTATATGGTGCTTTGGTATTTCATTTTGATGATCCTTTAATCCAGGATTATTAAACAGTTACCTGCAGATGAATGCAAAATCTGCCAGCCAGGGACCAAGTAATATTGGTCAATCATGTTTGAGTTGGCTTTGGTTGCTTGCAGGTGAACAAAGCAAAAGACACACACACACACAAATTGGCCGAAAAGTGGTGGAGTCATATGCAGTCACACAAAGCGGCACCCTGGAAGCAGATAGGGGTTAGGTACATTGCTCAAAGGCACCTCGGCAGGGCCCAGAAAGTGAACTGGCACCTCTCCAGCAACCAGTCCACCCTCCATACTTTGACCCATTCTGGACTTGAACCACCCCAGTACCCAAGCCAAACCCCTACAGACTGACCCAGTGATGCCTACATAGGTATATTCTCCACGGTTCCCTCTCAGGTCCACTGCTATTCATTTTAGTATGCTGGCACTGTACAGTATACTCAGTCCCCCTTTTCTCCCCAGTTCATTGTTGATCAAGATCACTTCAAGCAACCGAAATAGATGAAGTAGAGAGTGCTTTGAGGACCAACAATAAGGAGATGGGCTCACAAATGAGCAGCAGAATAAGAATATTTCGGAACTTGAATTTACTACCCACTAACAGAAATTAAAAGGGTAAGCTATTTTGCCCATTCAAAACAGTTTCCTATATTCACAGGATCCATTCAAATCATTTATACAAATGAAGGACATATTTATAAAATGTTGTGTTGTTTGCCTTTATTTATTCTTTATTTATTCAAGGACCTGCATGCTTTTTTGCTAAATCCATGTAGAAAATCTTCACATTCAGTTCTTTCAGTACGAAATAAAATACTTGAAAGGCCAAGTATCACTTAATGGATAAGATTTTAGAATTAGTTCCATTAGTTACATAAGTAACACAATCAGTATAGTACATTGTACTGAAAACTCTAAATCTTTATGCTCAGCTTAAAATGATAACCTCTAATCTATGACTTTCTTTGACCTCTATCAGCAAATTGGCAGGTCACCGGTAGTTACAGCAATCATCAGTTGAAACAAAAAACCTTTGAAATAGACCAAGTCAGAACAGACTAGTGACACATATGTGGCTAATGATACAACTCAAATATCTGACACATTGTGTTGTGAAATTTGGCAGTCTTTTGTATCACTTTTGCTTAAGAAACAAATATGATTCAGACAGCGAGTATGTTCGTCAGGGGGGAGGGAGGGGTCTTTAAATTTCTTTTGGTTCCACCTCCAAAGTCTGTCATAAGCTCCTGCATGTGTCCCACCTACTCCGCGCTGCAAGGGCTGCCATATGCTTTTTGACTCTGTCTAGGTTTATGTTTTTGTTGTTGTTTTCGTACACTGCGGTATTTATATTCTGTTTGCCCACCATATCCTGCCCCCCACGGACACCTTGGCCTGTTGTGTGAGGTTTCCATGCCAACTCTCACTCCAGGCAGCAGCCCTAATTGGCCAACAACTATATCACAGTGAGAAAAATGAGAAAGAAATATATACAAGACTGATAACAACAAAAGTTATTCATCCACGTATTTTGCCTTAAGACACAAATCAAGACTCTGCGTACAGATATGAAGTGACTTAATCATTTATTTTTTTCATTTCTCATATATTACTGTATCTCATTTTTCCATGTCTTGTGGCTTCACTATTTTATTTATTAGACTATGTACAGTATGTGTGTGTGTGACTAAGATCAAGTGTAACTCCATGCACACTGATCTACTTGCCATACACCTTGAATAAAAGCTACTATCCAATATACTTTGCTGTGCACAATGCTAACCTTGATGCCATCAACTCAAACTAAAATCGGATCCAGCAGCTCCTTGCACAAACTAATTATTTGCATTTATGAGAGTTATTAAAACAAAGTCCATTTTGGGACAGAATTTTCAACCATGTTTGATCACTCCACAGCAGCGAAATGCAGGGTACATACTCATTATGCCTACTTGGCACGCCTCCAGGGTAGTATGAGTTTGTGTGTGTGTGAGCAATTCCTGTAAATGTAGTTTCCATGAAGACTTTGAAAGTTATTGTCATTGTCATGCTATTTTCTCCCACACACTCTGCACTTACTATTATTATTATTATTATTATTATTATTATTATTGCTGTTGTTTAATATTTTTACTCTCTTACAAAATAAATGTTATTTGAATTATCCTATATCAGAGCAAACAGACCCCTAAAAACCTATTAATTAAGCTGTCCATTGATGTGCTGTAGATGCAGCAATTACAATTACATTGGCTAAGATCGACAATGGCAGGACACATTTGCACACGCCCAACTCTTGTTTGTCACTGTCAGATTGATCTCAGCCATACATAGATCAGCCATAGTGCATTGTCAGGACCAATTAAGGAAGGGTCACAGAAACCTTCTGGTGATGAGTCAGTTGGGATCAATGGGAGCGAGCACACGGACAAATCTTACTGAATCACATGTTACATGTGGTAGGTTCTTGGTATGTTGCTCCAGTTTGTCCTGGGTTTGATGCAGATTCAAGCCACATGAAAAAGGTGGGCTGTGACAAACATAAAAGTAATGTAAGAGATAGAGAGAATGGAAACAAGGCCAATTAGAAGCCAAGGAGGAAAAACAAAGGAAAAAGAAAAACATGGCTGCTAGTAAAAGATGGTCTAGCCAGGAAGTAAGATACAAAATTAAAAGTTTATTAATGTGAAACACTATAAAAAGGAGATCAGATTCTTCATCTGTTCATCCCCCTTTCTACCAGATGCCACGTACAAGATTGCACAGATTCAATTTTGATGACAGTTTTAGAAAATAATGTAACACTCAAGATGCTATAGTTTCGTGTGAAAACAGGGTTTCTTGATTAAACCAGGGACTATAATGTACTGTAATAATATTTGCATGCAGCAACATTGAGAACAGTTGCCTTGCTGAGTGAGAATGTACAACAGAAAAACAAAAGAGCAAAATAAAAGAAAGGATGAGAAGTGGAGGGAAGACTGTTGAATTTAAAATGAAACATGCTGATAATCTGCTGGCTGCTGAGACAATGTTTCAACGGAGAATATGGCTTTTTGCAAACAGAGCAAAACGAGAGACCAGAACAGCTATAAAACAGAAACATAGTGATAGGAGCAAGCCGAGAGGAGCGAAAGAAGGTGGGGAATTCAAAGTCTGCATGCTGCTAATCTCCTTGGTGATGTGCTGTTGTATGAGCCGGGACCCTATTCCTTTGACAAAGCAGACGAATAACAGAAACAGGGAAGACGAGACAAAGACGATGGAAGAAAATAAAAGGAGAAAGATGGCTCAAGTTCAAAGTAAAATGGATGGATAGAGATATTAAGAGAAGCCTTCAGTATCTCTCCTCATCTGTCCCGTCTTTGCATTTTACTGTATTTTTAATCCCTGTCTTGCTCATCATCCCCGTCTCCTTTCTCTTGTCCTGTTCTAAAACACTTATACATTACTAAACAGGCTCAGAATAAAATCCCTTTCTTCTCCTTCCCTGCCTCCCACCCATTTTATGTCTGTCTCAACATCAGGGGGTGCGTTGGCTGCATTAAATGCTTCTTTTTATCCTTTTGAGTCATCTGTTTTGATGTGCTCCGAGGTCGCCAAAATGGCTACGCATGTGCCTTCCCCTAACCACCACCATCCTCCTTCCTCCGACTCCTCCATCCTTCGTCTCTCCAGTTTTTTTTTTCTTTTTGTGCCTCCATCATCATCAATCCCAGCTGTCGGCAGCTGATCCTATGATCATGAGGCAGAGCTAAATAGGCAGTGCTGGTGTGTTGGTTAATGGTATCGTGGTGAGATGGGTTTTATATGGCGGGGGTGGATAAGAGGAAGCCTATGGGCTGACGGGCGATTTGGCTCATTTAGATGCATCAAATTCTTTCACAGGGATATGATGAGCCTGTGCAATAGATAAGTGACTGTATGTTGTGTATTTGAGACGTTCTCATGGCACCAAAGGAGTAGCCTTATAACTGTGTGGTAGCCATTGCTGTGTCTCCATTTAATTCACACATACTGTGTATGATAATTATTCCCACACAATCAACAGGGTCTTCATAACGCCACAGAAGAACAACCGAGAAGCCGTTAAGATGCGAGGCTTGTAACGCACCATTAAAGCACAATGCTTCAATTTGCAATGTCTAAACAACTCAGATAAAAGACGGTTATCACACGTGGTGATGTTTTCAGTCCTCGATTAATGACTTGTAGAAAATGGATTCACTGAAATAATTGCTCAGTGCTCAAGACAACGGCAATAATGTTTTGTTTTTTTCTTCCGCTTTAAGAAAACTATTACATTTCACAAATTAAGAATCTCTGGCTGCCTCTTTGCACCTCTCAGGAAGAATTGGGATTTTCCAAATAAGTGCATGATGATAACAGAGCTGATGGGCCATAACCTCACATAACATTACATTTTTACGTAACACTGTTACACTGCTAATATAGTTTGCTTGTTGACTGTGCAAAAGAAGTTTAAAAAATAAAGAAAACAAATACAGAGGCAATGGACTTACTTAAATGACACTACTTAACACAACTAATAAACTGATTATTTTTTGAGTACAATATATATATTGTACGTATATTGTTTCCTGGAAATAGCCACAACACTGCACTGAGGTTGATTGACAAAGGTTTTATAAAAGCGGATGTGCTGTGTTGCATGTCCCCCAAATTCCACATTGCGTGTGCGCTGCCGTCATTACAGCAATACACGGCCGTTCTAGTCAATGTTTCAAACCCCACCAGGTCCACTGCAGTCCATTTTAGAAGCATCCCAGAAATGGGCCTCTACACGGGTCCGCGGGGAATACGCGGCTGTCCCATTTTTGACAACGCTGCAAACAGCCCGCATCGATTTACACACAGCAGCTTAAGCTGGCCGGAAGCCAGACACAGAAACAGCATAGAGAATCCGGTAGATTTTCAAAATAAAACATCTTTTGCAAACTGCCAGATGTAAAAACAGACAAAAGCTAAACAAATTAACCGTGTGCCATATTTACACAGGTAAAAGCAAAACATAAATAAAAAGCATAAAATGACCAAATCTGAGCAAGTAAACAAAGTCTGACGGGCTAAACGCTCCATCCCTGAAACGGTTTGGAGTTGCGTAGAGGACGGACCAAAAGTGTCACGGCTGTGATGTGACAGAGACGTGCCTGGTGGGGTTTCGGGGTAAGCAGTGACTGACTCACACTATCTGGGGTTTACTGTAGCTGCATGCTCTGGTTCCCTACACATACTCACTGCACTGGCACTACCCCGACATCCAGCAGACTCTAATTTACCTGCTTCTTTGAGGGGTTTTGGCCTCTAGTTTAGTCTTCAGCAAATCAAGTACATTAACACTTGGATTGTGGTCAAGTGACTGACTTGGCCAGTTTAGACTGCACTGTTTGTCCATAAAAATGCTTACCTTGTCTGTATGTTCACTGTCCTCCTGCATTGTTCTGAAATTGGGGGACTATGTACAAAAAAGCCACATATTCTACACTGTTAAGCCAGTTATGAATGATGCAACATTGAAACTGCATATTTATGAGAATCCTTAGTCAGCAATTTAACTTTCACCCCATATGGTCCAATAATATAGAGACAGAACTGTAAAAAATGTGCCATTGTCATATACTGTACACCTTTTCCCCCATGCTTGATTCTTATTTACCCATTTTTCATCCGCTGAGCAGACTATTTGTTTTTCTTGCAGTACTTTGTTCAGCCTTTTTTCCTTCAACATCTTAAGAGCTATGCTGCTGAAAGGACAGCTGGTTGTGAGGAAAGCTTTGGTCATAGCCATGTTTGTTTTAGTAGTTTTTGATTTGATGGATGGACGCTTCTTTAGCACTGCAGCTGATGTGTTGCTTCTGGTGTGAATTCAGAGGCTGGTCTTACATAGTTGTATTTCAGCTTATATTTATTCAGGCTGACTAAGCATGCTTACTGATTTGCAAGTGGTGAGTGAACATTTCCACTAGAGCTATTGGCTGGATTAAATGTCTCTCAGAGGAAATTTTTAATAGTTTTTTCCCAAGCTGATTTTCCACATCATGTTTTAGTTTAAATGATAAGTGAGCCTGTTTGTTTGCGTGCACGGACAAGCTTGTCATCGATCCAGGTGACAAAGATGAGCTCAGTGTTGCATCTGTGTGTGCTCCTGTTAAACAGCGTGCGGTTGTGACTTTGTCCCCACTGACAAACCAGTCAACTAGCATGGAGCTGTCGGGCTGAAGGAATTTCAACATGCGGGTTAGAGTTGTGCACTGTGGGTAGTGGCAGTAACAGTGGGTTCTGGCTGTGTGGCGGTCATCCGAATGTCATCCACACACCCACTCAGACGAAGACAACAGGAGATTGGACGGTACAAGCGTGCAACGAGAAGAGAGTCAGAACGAACGGGAGAGAGAGAGACGGGATGCGGAAGGGCGTGGGAGAAGAGGAGAAGAAGTGGTCATTAGGAGAAAAGAAAGTCATGAGACTGGAGGCAGATGAGAGAAACAGTGAGAAGAAGCACAACTCAGGCTTAGATGAAAGAGAGGGAGAGACAGTCGAAGCCAGCAGGGAGGAGAAGAAAGCAGTTAGGATGTGCATTAAACAGATATAATTTGATGTGCAGTGAGAAAAAGAGAAAATGGGGGGAAAAAGGAAAGGAAAATGAGAGAAAGAGACTATGTGGTTGCCAGGGACAACAGATTAACGGGAAACATGCAGTCACCCACTCAACCGCCCCCCCACCTCCACCCTCCTTGCTTTGTGGATCTACGTTTGATCCTCCTTCACCTTTAAAGTCTCCCTCCACTGCTCCTCCTCCTCCTCCTCAGAGCATCGCCTGTTATCTGTTAATGCTCTCATTCTCCTTCCCTACCTGCATTTATGTGTGAGCTCATACTATGCGTCCCTGAGAGTGTGTGTGTGTGTGTGTGTGTGTGTGTGTGTGTGTTTGTCCTCTTTCTCATCTTACACAGTCCGTCTACCTCCTCCACTCATTGCCAACTCTCTGCCGTAGCTGCTCTCTCACTCTCCTTCATACTAACCCCCTCTTCTTCCTCTTCTTCCTCTTACTTCCCTCTCTCTCATTAGCTCTGTAGGTTACATTTTCCTCTTTCTTCAAAGTGAACTCAAGGGAGTGGAGGGAGCTTAAAGCATAATTCTGGTTTACTACAACATGGGCCATACATTTGTAGCATTGGCCAACATTCTTATATTAATATTGCAACATCACCGAAAAGAGCTTTGACGCGGCTGAAACCTGAGTAGTCAGATTAACTGGGCTATAAACAAACACTTCATTAGCTATACTCATTTGGAAAATGAGGGTTAATGGTAATACAAGTAAGAGTTGTCCATGGACTCCATTGTAAACATCCATCATTGTGTATAGAACAACTGTGTGGTTTAACTTCGACAATTAGTATTCGATATTCAAATTCAGCCTTCATTATGATACTGAACACTTATTATATCTTGGAGTCCTGTGTATTCCCTAGTTAACCAGTTTGCACAGATTAATGCACACGGCAAAACATTTCTACGATTCAACTAAAATGTCAATTTTGGATAATTGGACCAAAGAGATTTTTCTTTTCAGTGGCCTCACAGGCTTTGTGTCACCAAATGAAAAAAGAAACATAAGGATCCAGCTCACATTATGCCAGTTCATTATCAGTTTAGATGCTCAGCCAATTAGGAGTGTTTTAAATACAGAACCCACTCATTTGATTTGATTCGCTGACAGACTATACAAAAAGTTTTAGAACTGAGATGAATTTGTTATAAAAAATAAAAAAAATAAACTAATTGAACATTTGGTCGCCGGATGTGGCTGAATTTAAATTATTCTTAGTTTGTGCCATTTGGATTTGCACAGGCACAGACCATTGCTATTTTGCATATATGAGGACTTAACGCCTCATCTCTTCTTGGTAAATTATTTATTAGCTCTCTGTGTCAATCCATCTCTGTCTAACAGGCAGCCTTCACTTCTTAAGTCTCTGACTCTTCATTCATCCCCAGACTTCATTTACCTTTTCCCCTCTTGTCCTTCACTGTCCACCCTCCCTTCCTTCCCTGCCATATCTCACTACTTCTCTTCTTCTCTTGCTTGATGGATTATGGCCTCAAGCTTTCTGTTGGGCACTGCAGTGGATCAAAACATAATTTTCGCCCATTTATTTTGGCCCGAATCTACACTCTCTACTCACTCCTCTGCTCTGTTCAGAGAAAGCTGGCCTGGCTTTCAAATAATACCCTTTCTGTCACCTTTCTCTCTTCTCTCACTTATTAACGGCGTCTTTTAATTTGCTGTTTAAAACACTTCCTCTTGTGTCTGAGCCTTGATAAAGCTTCTTTTGTTGTTCAGTTCCTTTTTTTTCAAAGCATATCTTTCGGTTTTCAGTTAAACCAAAGACATGAAGTCATTTTCTCTATCACTCACTACATTTTTTTTTTCTTTGCCACCTCCCACCCTGTGCTTTCATATTTATGCCACCTCCACACATTCTCGAGACCATCATGAGGTTACAGTCAGTAACCTCCTGTTTCTGACATTTAACGTTGTTCTCTGCATCTGCCAACCCATCCTCCCTCTTATTCCTTCCTTTTTTCTTTCATTTTTCTCTCTATAACACACACGTTCCCGTCGACCCTCTCTGATCTAACCTTTACCTAAAGCCAGAGGATTTACATGCAGAAGAAGAAAAAAGGTCTTCAGCCCTGTTCTCTCTTGAAACCACTTAATATCTCTCAAATGCTGCCATGGCCCCGCCCCTTTTATACCAAACGGATTGGCGCTGACCCGTGTCATTGTGCTCTGACATTTGAGGTGGCCAAGTGCATTTCTTCTTATACATGTATGGATCATGTATATTTGTTCTTCTGGAATGTAATTGTCTCCTGGGATGTATTTGTCGTTTAATTTGAAGAACTGTTTGCATTCTGATCAAAAAGTCAAAAGTCCCATGACATAGTATAAGTGGAGTCAGCTTGATTGTCCAAGAGAAGTCTCAGACAGGCATACTTTTAAGTGCCTTGGCTGGAGAGCCAATGCAGAAGTGTGAGGAATACCTTGAAGACCTTTTTTGGTTTATTCAGTCAGTGAGTTTTACAGTCGTGAGTATGATGATATCTTTGTACACCGTGGAGAACTGGATATCACATTCAGTGTACGCTAAAGGCAGAATTTGTTCTGATTACACCTACTAGTCAATTTCATTGGTTTACAGTGCAGTCTTTAATTAGAAAACTTTTTTTTTTAATTTAATACAGTTAGGTTTCAGAGATATCACACAGGTGAAGTTCAGTTCACTTGACATTATTACTGGTGTGCTTTAACCACAGTTTCCACTCTGTTAATCAGATTTTACTGCACATATTGCAGCTTAATTGTACAAAAGAACATATTACAATTGATGTCCCCTTTGGTATAGTGGGGAAATAATCTGTCACATTCTCACATGATTATACAGGGGCACTATGGGCAATGTTACTGTAATCATAGGCAATCATCTGCTGTGTGTGGTGTCCACTTTCTCAGATATGTATAGTTTAGCGTGCTTCTTTTTCACTGTCAAAGGTAAAAAGGAAATCTGCAAATGTTGATGGAAATAAATGATCTATACCTCCTATAGGTGGTACATCCTCTTTGTAGGTTTTAATGATCCTAAAGTCTGTTCCTGCTTAAAATTAGAAAGCAGTGAATTTATGTGAAAGGTGAAGCTGTCTTCTCTGCCTGTTTATCAGTCAAACACAGATACAGTACCTGCATACATAATCAGACACAATCTAGTTATAATCTGGTATGGAATTTGCTAATAAATATTAGGAAGTATCGGACCAAACAACATTTTTCAATCAGGAAAAGGTCACTGGGTATGTGCACTGAATCAAGCCTGTCTGGTTAATTTAAGTTTGCATTGATTTGATCTTTATCTACATCTCCTGCTTAGTAAAAAGTAATTTCAAGTTTTATTAACACCTTGTTGCCTCTCCTTTCTCCTTTTCTCCTTTTAGCTCTGCTTCTGAGATTTCTTGCTTTGGCCAGTGGAGAAAGAACCGTTTGCTGGGACATCTGTTTCCCTGCTTGAGTGGACAAAAGGGGAATCAGATCCAATTCAACCACAGCACACACAGATGAACAAGACTACAGTTTTAACACCTTCTGGAAAAATATAGCTGAAGATTCATCATTTAAAAGGACACATTCTTGATACATCTAAAGAACTTCGTTGTCACATATTCAAATTCAGTCTGCAGCAGGCTCAGCTGACGCTCGACCCAGTCTGTCCTCGAACGGGCAGGACTTCTCTCCTTTCCTCTCTCTGGAGTTCAGTTAATCTACTAAAGTAGAGGTGAGTGAGTCAATTCACACTGTTCTCTCCAGTATAAAACCCCTTTATATTCTAGTGTAGACCAGCTGTCATTTTGACTCCTATTTTATTCTAGTGAGGCATGGTGTTTCTAATAAGTCCAGTGCTTTGGGCTTGGTTTGACAGGGCAGCCAGCCTTAGCTGATGGCTCACCCACTGAAGCTCTTTTCAGCAAGAGCACTTGACAGTGCCCAATGGCATTTCAGTGCGAAAAGCAGCGGTATGTGAAGGATTTTTTTTTTTATTAAATGGTACGACCAATTCTGGCCAAACTAGCCTGGCTGGAAAAGCGGGATGCCTGTTGCCATAGCAGCAGGTGCTGATCCGTATGCATGACTGGATTTTGGGATGGTGTTCTGAACTGTGCTGAGGAAGAAAAAGCTGTTGAAGACTTCTTAGACTGAATATATTTCTTGGATCTGTCATTTTTGTGGAAACAGATCCGCAGCTTTGACTCAGTGTCAAGGTCAAGTCGAAAGTTTTATGCTGCCATCATACATAATGATGAAATTTGCTGACATTTAGAGGAAACAACAGCATCATATTTTAGCAGCAACCGATAAACTGTAGTTATTTTGGCTTTACTTGAGCATCCTCCGCGTCCTCTACAATTCTGTCTCACTTTAGATATTATGAAAGTGTTCTTGTTTTGAAGACCTTACTGGGTTAAAATCTTTCATCGCAAATGTAGGCTCTGTCCTAGTTCAACAGGGAGGAAAGCAGGCTGCATTATTCTGCTGTAATTCGTTGTTTTTTTCTGTTTTTTTTCAATGTATCATGAATAAATCTGTCATTGCAGTATCCTTTAATTATATTGTAGAGTTGCTGATTAGCACTAAACATAAGAACATAAGATAAAAATCATATATAGATTTCAATGCATGCAGTGTTTCAGTTCATTTCAAGAGCTTATAAGGTGGAAAATCATTGCACTATATTTCTATACCACATAGACGTTAAAAACTCTTAACATTGATAATATAATTAGTCTATCTGATTGATTATAAGCTCAAATCCTGAGCAGCCAAACAAAGAGACAATTTCCAATTTCCAAGAAGTGCATATACCTCATTTAACCAAGATTCAAAACACAAATCTTTTGGTGTTAAATTCAACTACAGACAACCTCTGTGTGCCACTTGCCTCTTCTGTGTGGACATGGTTTGAGAACAGTCACAATGACAGACACAATCTGCTATGCTTTTAATGATGCTAGAAGTATATGATGTGCAATGACAATTACCTACAGATCATTCTGTTGGCGTGCTATGTAAAGCACGCATTTGCAGTTTAAATTGCTCACATTTCACTTAAAAGTATTACGCTCAATTAGTCCACCCACACTCATTTTGGTTAAAAGAGGAAAACATTTCGATAAACAACTATTTTGGTGTGAAGTGTTCAACGGTTCTATGTTTCTATTCATAGAGATTTACATTTTCAGCATATTTATATATACTTCTTTCCAGTTTTAATTCTGTTGTGTTTGTCAACCGATGTGTTTGCTTAGAAATATGGTAAACACATATTAAATCAAATTAGTTAGAGCTTTAGTTATTATGTGAAACTGCAGCTTCTAATTTACATTTTTAAAGTTAAAAAGACACCTACAAAAGCTCCATGAGGCTGAAAAAAAATACTTTGTCTCTTTCTTTCTCAGACAGCTTATCTGTTAAAAACCTTCTGGTCTATTTTGAATTTCCGTATTCTCTGTCATTCATTTAATGCCTTCCTAATATAACTGTTTAAAAACATGTTAAAATTTAAACACCTAACATTATTTAACAATGTACTGTACTCAATATGCCGCCTCATGCCGTGTTCAACTCATGACAAACTGTCAACAGTTTTCTCTTGGACATTTCTCATCAGATTTTGATGCAACCGGATAGAAATGCTTGCAGTTGTGAAACTCTGAGATACATTTCAAGTCTCTTTAAAGCGCTGAAATGTGTTTTCATTTGCTGATGGGTGTATGGTGGCAACTAGGAGAAGTGTAATAAAGACCTTCCATACCAACATGGCCAGCTGCACGTTTAAACCCTCTTGATACTGATCATCTGCCTCATGCACTTTTTGAGAAATCAGAATATTCTCAAAGTTTATGCAGTAAGTACCTTCAGTATGGCTATTTAGTTGAGACCAACAAACTACTTGCAGTTTGTCGGTCTGCAGCATTCTGAAAGCTGACAGTTTACAGCCATATGACTAGATGAGAGTATATCATCTCCATAGCAACAACTCTTTGTACTTCTGTTATAACTGCTTTTTTTTGTTTTTGTTTTGTATCTTGGTATAATTTGCAGTGTCTGAACATGAATGAGTCATAGTCATGGTGAGTTACTTGGTACTGCTGCATTTCCAGTGTTGATGAAACAGCTAAAAAACATAAAAGATGAGAGAAATTTACAAAAACTTCCAAGTCAGTCAAATCTGGTGGTGAATCCAGCAAAGAGCTGATAAAGCAAACTGTAAGTTCAAGCATTTTACTGCTGGGTTTAGGCATTGCTTCATGCTATTTATTTATTTATTTATTTATTTATTTATTTATCGTTAAGGGGATTCTTTCTCTCCTTTGCCCAAAATGACCAGCTGATTGACTCCAAAACTGTTTTGTCCCACTGTGAATCTTTGGTCTAAACTGGGCTTAAATGCAGAAGAACATTACAACATTACGTTACAGTCAGGTGTGGTTCATGGTTAAAAGGTGTTGCTATAAATTCCTAGATAAGCCCTGGTTTTAACATGTGAGTGATGGTGGTAATAAGTGGGACTTGACATGGAAGAGTTGGCACCTAATATAATCAGCCTTCAAGCTGTTTAAAACTGTTGTTAAAAAGTGACAACAGAATGGGTTTTACATTGTTCTTATGAAGTCAGATTTTCTACTACAAAGTCATGAATCAAAAGTTGTTCCTAACATAAAATCCTATCACAAAAAGGAATCTCACTTGAATCGTTTGACATATTTATGAACAAGTAATTTAGTTTTGTACCAAGGGGGCTCTCAGTGTTTCACACAGCTCTGAATGTTACTTGGCCATAAAATTGGGACCATTTTACTTCAGTCAATGAGATTTTTCTGCCTGAGCTACTCTGCCTTTTAGAAATGTTGCTGTGACAAAAACATCCCTGTTTTTTTTATTTTTATTTTAAGAGGTTGTTAAAATATGTTGGTTGAACATTGCACTTTGGACAGACTAAACACAACAGGAGTTTGCATTTACATGGGATATTTTTTTCTTGCTCTGTTGACTGTGGTTTTAACTGCAGTTCACAGTATTCTGTTGGAGTTCACAATGGGTGTATTTTTTTTCCCATCATTGTACTCTCTGTTGTAATTTGTGCGCTCTGCAGAACTGAAAACATATGAAAGTGCATATTTCACATAGCAACTGTAATGAAGCCAGTCGTGGAGCTTGTACCAGCTCCCTGGGAAGCATATGAATCTATTTTATGTTTTTGAACTCCTGCATAATTTCGTTCTCACAGCCAGCCGTGCCTATAACTTTTGGTGTACCTCCAGCTTTTTTTGTCACTTCCTGCATAACAGATTGCAGCAGCATTGCATTTATAAATCAATCCCTGTTGAGTGACCCTGCTTCATGACACACTGTTTAGACTCTCTAGCTTGTTGGTCCTAAGTTCAACTAGCAAAAATCGGTCCTCATACACCAGAGAGTCATTTGAATGATGCATGCATGAGGCATTTGGGTGTTTTAATGTATCATATGAATATTATAACAACATGCATCCTTGTAATGTTGGTCATTATCCTGATGAAATCTGAGATTTACTGCCTCATTAAGTTGAATGGGACTATTTTGTGTCAAAGACATCTGGCATAGGCAATAAATTTACTGAAATTTCTTTCACTGGAAAAAAAAAAACCTAAACTTAATCGGTCAGTTTTCCTCATCAGAAGTGGCTAATGGTGTGGCTCGGCTCATACGTATCTGAACTGCAGGGCAGAGGAGTGTGATCTGCTCTATCTTTTTTAGTATGCAGCTTGTTGGTGTGATCCTGACATGACTTGATTAAATGGTTTATCCTCCTGGAGCCTGAGGTTGGTTTGCGCAGTCTTCACCTTGAGCAGCACACAACACATCACCATTCATCTGTCACATCTGTGTGTGTGTGTGTGTGTGTGTGTGTGTGTGTGCGTGTGTGTTAAGTCTGGATGCATTTACATTGACTGTAGGCTAACCGGTAGAATTGGGTTGGAATGTATGTGTGTGCCAAGGTGTGTGCATGGCTGGCTGCAAGACTGGTTTGTGAGTGTGAATGTGTGTGCGTGTGGAGAAATTGTCCTTGGTGTTCACAGTATATCTCTCTCGGTGTGTGAGGGGATAAATATGGGTGTGTTTGTGCTGAACGTGTGAACTTACAGTCGGTTTGTGAGGTCTGTGTTTGTGTGAGACAGTACGATGGGCTAGTGTGTGTGTTGATGTGAGACCACTTTGATTTTGTTATGTGTAAAAGACACAGATTATATTTGAGTGTGCATGTGTGGGCAAATGTGTGTGTGTGTGTAAGAAAGAAGTCAAGACCACCTCCCAACGCCTTGCTGTTCACTTCACATCCTCCTGATCACCATGGTGATGATTTGGGAAGAAATAACTGGAGATTTTGGACTATGAGTGTGTGCACATGTACATGCTTTTGTGCATTATTGCAACCTCTGGAGCATTTTACACCTTTCCACTTACTATAATAAGCCACTTTCTCTCAGACGTTTCATTCTGCCTAATTTTGAGTACTAAATCTTAATTTCAAGTGTAGAATGATGCATCTTTAACTGCTACTGTTTGTCTCAAGTTGAATGATGGGTTTAGAAACCTCTGAGTGATATAATGTCACTGAAGGACAGTCGGGAACCTCTGAGTTATAGATCCAGAAGTTGAATGTAGGTCTTTGAGTCCCTTGGGTAATGCATCTTCACTTCACTGATAGATTAACAAATCAGCTAATTTGACTAACAAATCGATCAAAGCAGTGAAGAATTGCATCCACTTAATTGGAACAGGCTTTAGATCTCGGCACGACTTAAGAACAAAGGCTATAAAATAGATGTAATCATGCTACTTTCTCTCCGTGCCTTTGCATCTCTGTTATTTTATTTCCTTGTACCTGTGTGTGTGTGTGTGTGTGTGTGTGTGTATTGGTTACACTCCTGCATTCATCACTGACTGCTTCTAATGTTGGTGGTACATCATTTTAAGCTTATCGACTGTTACAATCGTCGCAAGTCAGACTGAATAAAAGCAGCTACTAAACGTATAGGCTGCAAATTTTGTGTGTGTGTGTGCGTGTGTGTGCTCGCTTTAAAAGCCAGTGTTTGGAGAATTGTGGCGCAGTATTTGACTAGGCATGCTCAACATTAAACCCCCAGGAGGTCGCACTAATCTGTTTCATCACCTTCTCATCTCACCGTCCCTCAATCCATCCAATATTTCCTTCCCACTCTTCCTCTCCATTCTGCCGGTCTGGAGTGCCAGGTTCTACCATGGGTGTTTGAACACAGGGAGGGGCTATGGACGGCTGCCAAACACTCCCCACGCAACCTTACCGCAACCCGCACACATAGACACACTTGACATGAGCCAAATTTCATCAGGAGGCTCTGCTCGCTTGGCTTCCTCTCTCTTGTTGCCCCTTCACCTGGGATGTTCCCTTTTCCTCTGGACCCTTGTGGCGAGGTCCAGGTGGAACCGGGGAGCTACAGTTCAGCCACCATGCAATCGACCCACACATCCTGGGTACCCTCCTGCCATGTGGAGTGCCTATTGGGATGGAGGTAAGGCGGTACAGAGGGAAGAAGAGCAGTGTGCATTAGCCATGCTAATCTCATTAGAGTTGCCGTGATTGAATCCTGTAGGAATCTGCTGCCGTTGCCAAGAGAAACCAAGTAGCTTGTATATTATTAAAGGGTCTGCTCTTTCACAGGGGATGTAGAGGTTGGGGAAGGGAAGCTAGGATGAAATGGACAGAAAGGGAGACAGACAGAAATAATGAAAGTGAATGAAGGAAAGTGTAAAAAAAGATAAAAATTAGATGAGGTACACACAGAAAGAATCATATTTAAATTCCAGAAATTGAGAAAATGAAGATGGGCTCCACTATTACCCCAAAACTAAATATATAAAAGGCAGTGGAGAGTGAAAACAGGAGCAAGTTGGAGAGAGATGAGAGAAACTGATAAAAAACAAATTAAAACTAGCTTAGCGCCCTAAAATAGATACAATGGGTAAAAAAAAAAAAAAAAAAAGACATCATCTTTAATTGCTCAATTCCAGCAGTGACAACAAATTCTACTCCTGTAACCTGAAGAATGGGCTCACCCAAAATGAAACAATCTAAAGTTGCAAAATTAAACGAACAACCTTATCAGGAAAGAAGGGACACAAGCATTTAAACAATAGCAGAGACATGTGAAATGGAAAGAAGCAGTGTCACAGAGCAACAAGTACAGTTGGCGTCTGCTCCTGACGAGTATCGATTATGTTTGAGACAAAATGAGGATTAGAAGAAAAAGGAGAATAACTGATTTAATTGAGAGATGTGCATTATGTGAATTATAAAACATTTTCAGGTATTTTTCTCACTTTTTATGTTTTATCTTTCTCCCTGTCCCCCCCATCACTTTATGGCAGGTCTGCCCTTTTACAGCCTCCGATTTGGAACCACAGTACAAGATATTTTTTGAAGCCTCACTAGACAGTGTCCTTGTAAACTTGTGACTGTCCAAACAAGACCATAGCCTCCCCCACCTCCTCCTCCACATGTCTCATCCTTCCTTCCCGGTGTTTTCATCTTCAAAACAACCACCCCTACTCTTTCTTTCCTGTCTGCTGTTGATCAACCTCCTATCTGATCTTTCTTACCTCCTTGACCTTCTTCCATGCCCCTCTAAAATCTGTTCTCCGCCCTCTTTCCTCATTTCTCTCTAACTAATTTGTTCCCTGCTTGCGTCCCCAACTCTCTCTCTTCTCTGCCTCTCCCAGAGGAGTTCCATCTTGTTTTTGCTGATGCTCCAGTGACTTCTAACCCTTGGGTTTTGAAATCATTGTCTTAGCAGACTGTTGTTTTACTGTCTGTGGTTCGTTGGTGTCTGGGACCCCGACAGCTTCACAAACTGTGGCATCTCAGTCGGAGAAGTTGTGTGTGTGCATGTCTCTGTGGGACTTAGAGGAAACGTTAAGTGAAGTGACACTTTATAAGCTTACTGTTTGTTGTGATATATCTCATTAAAGACCAAGAGTCAAACTCTCTTAATAAGAAAATCTAATGGCTTCCTGCCTGCCCAAATCCTCCTCCCAATTATCCCCCTGTTTTGTTCTGTGCCATTATTCAAAGAACCTAGCGTACATTTGCTTAATGGTGTGTTTGTTTAAATTCTGATATTCTATAAACCTAACTGACAGTTTGACTTTTTATCAAACTGACTTCACTAGATAGAGACTGTGAAACTTGAAGTTGTAATATATAAAATGGGGTACAGCAACTAAAAATATGTAGTCAGTATTAGACACACACTCTACTTTTGTTTTTACTATTACGTCTGTATTATAAATGCAAGTATTGATAACACCAATGCTTATTGGGATTCATACTACAGCATGCATGCTCATGCTGTCTGTTTTCTTACAAAGATTTATTATTGTGCTTCAATGGAGAGTTAAAAAAAGATAGAGATATCTTCATATATCCACACATTCTTACCCTTGTCAAAACTTGCGGCCTATGCTACACACAATGCAAATCGCCTGCCGACACTTGCAGATTTAAAGTAGCCTTCAGCTTCTAGCCTCAAGCAGAGTTGAAAAGCGGTCTACATTAAGCTCACTTTCTCTTAAGCCAGAAATCACACCAAGTTGCCAGCAAAACCACTGTTTTCCTACGGTTTGACCCTCCGTGCGTGTGCACTCTCCTACTGTATTGTTTTTTTCCTAGCAGTTTTTAGACATGCATGAAAATTAAAATGTTCTCAGCTATTCACTGCCAGGTGTGGAGTCGTACCACTTGTCAATGACAAACACATGGCCAAGGTGGCCAATCAAATCCAGCAAGAGGTGGGCTTTACTACCTGTGCTGCTTTTTAATCTCTTTTGCTTCTGCTCTTCTGAATGGTAGGGCAATAGCAAATGCAAATCAGAAGTTGATATTTGCAAACACACCACATGGAAGACATGTTGTAAATCCCACTTTCAGCTTTTATGGACTTTTTTTGGCCCCATCCAGTAGCAGAGCAATGGCTAATCATATTTGATCGCTTGGTTGTGCAAACATTTAGACTGAGGTAGTGTGCTTTGCACAAAAAAGATTTTATACTATTTTTCCCACATATGCAGTAGAACCCTCTCCATGAGCTGTAAATGGACTGTGATGTATTTTTGACCTGCCTGCCAGCCTTGTTTGCTTGCTATTTCATGTAAGCTTGTCAGCCTACACTTTCCATTAAAAGTCACTCAGCTATACTCCTGTGGGCTTGAATCCTGACACATTCATGTCCCACTCAGGTGTCAGTTTTGTACTAGTGCCATCATCAGGTCAGCTCATCGTTTCTCCTCTTCCTTCTTATCTTCCTTATTCCTCTTTTCTGCCATCCCTCTTTTCTGTTCCTTCTCAGATTTTTGTTTTGTTTCTCTTTTAGAATGTCACCACCAGCCATTCTTCTTCACCTCTCCTATGCTTCGGTTTTGTTTTTCCTTTTCTGGCTCTGTACCCTTGGCATGTCTAGCTCTCGGTTTATTTTGCTTATCCATGCTGTCTCGTCAGAATCACCATCCAAATCGCTTTAATGCCAAAGACATGTGGCACAAGCCAGGAATTAGCCCTGGTAGACTTGTGCCACGCTGTTCAACAGACCTCTCTGAGATCTCTCTGATTCTTCCTCATACTGTTCATCTTGTCTTTCCCCTTTCATTTTGTTTCATTTCCATGGTCCTCGATCACCTGACTCTTTCCCCTTTACCACTTTACATTGTCTCCTTTCATTTACTTCACTTTGTCACACAGATGACCTTTTATTATGTCCCAGACTCTCTTTTTGGTTGTTCTCTTTTCCTCTACCTGCCTTTTGATTTCCTCTCTGTTTCTGTGTCTCAGGTGCATTGCTTGATATCTTCTGTTCTCTTTGTGTTGCTATCTTTCAGAGGTCAGTGCAGGGCTCCACTCTTATCTCAGGGCTGCAGTCTCGCCATTATGGGGCTGTAGTGAGGGGTTCAACCCGCCAGTCTTGTAAAACTTTGCCTGCCAAACCTTTGGTTTTCCCAAAAGTAAAAGATAAAAAAGGGACGTCACTTTTCACTTTCAAATGCTTTATTTCAAACGAATGATGTCTGATGGCATTTTGGAGATCACTTGAGACAACTGTCCTTTTCTTCTCTCTTCTGTGTCCTCACCTAGCTACCTTATTTTACCTTGACGTCATTCTTAAATATTTTACATACGATAGTTTTTTCAATCTTTGAGGATAAGTACAGCTGAATACACAACAAATACAAGATATCTAATGTTCAAATGTTATTGTTTGTAAAAAAAATACTCTCTGACTTACTGCTTACATCCCAGAAAAGTTGTGACAGCAGCATGTTTACCGCTGTATTACATCACCAAGCATTGAGGACCTGAGGACACTAATTGTTGAAGGTTTGAAAGTGAAATTATTTCCAATTCTTGTGTAATGTCTGACATCATCATGACATCACCATCGGCTCAGCAGTCCAATCAGCAGTCTCAGTTGTTATATTTTGCACTTTATAATGCGCAACACATTTTCATTGGGGTATGGGTCTGGACTGCAGGCAGGTCAGTCTAAAAAGCCACAAATGCCACCATGCTGCTGGGCATTGACTTGCTAGAATAAGCAACAACATCATCTGATGATTATTTTTTCATAGATTATGTTTTTGTCTTGTGGGATCCATGTAGTTAGATAGTTGGAGCTTGTTCAAGACATAAACATGAAATCTGACAGTGATTCTGACAGCTACCAATGCCATTGGGAGTTGATGTCAAGGAGTAGAAAGGGAAATGTCAAGAGATCAATCAATATCTTAAAAAATATAGTACATGTCAGTTTTGCCACTCCACAATATGTGTGGTGGTTAGAATAATGATAAGAGCAACACAATCTTACTCACAAATATGTTTACAGACTTCTGCTGATTCTCCTAAATACAGTGTTGGTTTATATCTCAGTTTGACCATTTTTCTTTTCAAATTCCTGCACAATTTCTCTCTGTCATCACTCTCTCTATCCGTGTCTCTCACATACTCCTTCCTGTTATTTTCTCACCTTTCTCCTTCACCTTCTTCCTCACCTTGTCTTTGTTCGGTTACCTACAGTGTCTGACTCTCATTTTAAACTACTGTCACTCTTCTCCCATTTCTTTTCTTCTTTTTTTCCTTATGCTTTCACTTCTCTCTCTGACCGATTGGTGATCCATTCTTCCAGCATACAGCCACAGGTATTAATTCATATCAACATAATGATTCACCTTGAGTGCTCTTTCTTTCTTTCTTTCTTTCTTTCTTTCTTTCTTTCTTTCTTTCATTGTCCTTCCTATTGAAGCCCTATTTCATGTTAGTGAATTCTATAACTCATATAGCTACTAACCATTTCACCACCTCCCTCTTTTTTCATGGTATACATTGTATGATACAGTTAAATCTGCACCAATGTGTGACTTTTGACATTCTGCTTATGTTTTCTATTGAACCATTGTTTTCTAAGACTGGCAGGGCATTATCATACTGCAAATCATGGTTGGACAGAAGCATTTTATTTATATAAAAACTCATGGATTCACACTGACAAAAGGCAAGTGTGAAGTAATAAGATCAACATTTAAAACCGTCAAAAACCGAACTCCTGGTCATCCCTGCCCATGAGTCAATCTGCCATGACTTCAACCTGAAAATTGGTACTGTCACTATTACCCCTAACCATGCTGCTAAAAACCTGGGCTTCGTACTAGATGATCGTCTTTTTCTCTCTGAGCACATTTCCTCCGTAGCGAGGTCATCTCGCTATGCATTGTACAATATTAGAAAAATCAGACCGTACCCGACCCAATATGCCGCTCAGCTCCTGATACAGGCTACAGTCAGCTCCCGCCTCGATTATTGCAACTCGCTCTTGGCTGGCCTACCTGCTTGCGCGATCAAACCTTTGCAAATGGTCCAGAATGCCGCAGCGTGACTGGTTTTCAATCAACCTAAAAGGTCACATGTCACCCCACTCTTCAGCGACCTGCACTGGCTGCCTGTAGCTGCCAGAATTAAACACAAAGCTCTGACGCTAGCCTACAAAACCATCTCAGGATCTGCCCCTGCCTATCTCAGCGTCTTACTAAAGGCTCACATCCCGACCAGGGCGTTACGCTCCGCTCATACAAACCGTCTAGTTGTACCCTCGCCTCTCGCAAAGCGAGGTCACTCTAAACTCTTCTCTGTGGTCGTCCCCAAATGGTGGAATGACCTACCAACGGCTACTAGAACAGCAACATCCCTTTCTACCTTTAAAAAACTTGTAAAAACCTTTCTGTTTCGAGAATGCTTCCCTGCCTAACAAAACTAACAAAACTAACAACTACTCTGTGCTCCTTTACACCTTTCTCAGCTTATGTCCTCCTCTGTAAGTCGCTTTGGATAAAAGCGTCTGCTAAATGCAATGTAATGTAATGTAATGTAATTCGAATGAGTGTGAATTCCAATAACTCTGTCAAAGTCAATCAAAGTCCGAGCACATAACCTCTTCTTTGCTTACAGACTAGATTGCTGCTTTGTTGCATTGGGCTCAGTCTTGCTGTTGGTGACCAGAAGGTATATTGCAATAATGCTGATAAAAAAGGACAGTTTCTATTTCTGTCATTCTTTCATGGCAACAATTGTAGTCTTCAAGGGCAGAAAAATAAAAAAAAGGAGCTCTGAATGTCTAACACTTTTTCTCAATTGCGTTGGTGCATTGTCAGAAACTAAACAGTTCTGAGAATAAGGTGACACAAATACCAAACCAGTCGATCCAAAAGACAAAGTTGGACTTTCATTTGCACTCCGACATCACAGCACACACACATGTTTTAGTCTCTTCTTTTTTAGAAAACAAAGTGTAACACATCTAGTTTGTCCCATTGATTTCCTAGGAGCGACACTGAAAAAGTTGAAAAATCATGAACAGAAGACTTTAATTTGAAATCAAGTTTTCTTTGTGATAGTTCTGTCAAAGAGAAGAGAACTGTGTTTAAATAATAAAGAAACTTGAACAGAATTGTGATTAGCAAGCTATGAAGTTTAACACTGGAGTACAGTGTAGAAAAGCATGTCCTGTATAGCGAGTGCTATGCGGGTGATGGCTTGTAGAGATCTGAGAGGTTGGCAGTTGGGAGACAAATGATTTTGGCAGCAGTGTGTGTAATACAGGAGAACTTGCGGTTGTTGGAGACGGACAGCATGGTGTTATGGATGGATTATGCTTTTGTAAAGCAGTGACAGAAGGTGGTGGGCAACAGAGAGTGTTTGTGAAAGTCGTTGCTGGCAGAATTTTGCCAGCGGTGTGTGAGTGCGAGTTTATTGTCCTGTGTGACTGCAAGGTATTTGAAACTGTCAACCTGCTTGGATGCCTCACTACTGATGGAAATGGAATTCAGAGGCTCTGGCATTGGTGTTGGAGATGTATCTGTGCTGACCCTTACAATCTGTCACTGAGGAAGTTGTGTATCCAGTGGATGACTGTCAATAAACATTTCACACAGAGCCATCAATTTTCATTAATCAACTAGTATCTGTAAAGGTTTTATGTAGATTATATTTACATCACATGACAACTCAAGACACTGAGACAATCAATCTTGTCTTCTTTATGTGGGCTAATGCCTCCCATAGTTTTCTGTTGTCTGTCCAGGTACATTGGCAGTGCAGGTATCAGCATGTTTAACAAAGCCTTCAGGTGACTTTTCCAGAATGCAAAGTCACAACTAAGCAAAATGCAAAGTTCTGCAGAGGTATATTGACATGCCCTACTTCATATTCAGGTATTTGAAAATAATCTTTGGAGGGTGCTGCTGAAGTCAGCCAATTTTTTTTTTCTTACTTTAAAGATCTTTTTCAAGCTTAATTTTTGACAGATAGCTGAAGAGTGAGAGGAACGTGGGGAGAGAGAGAGATGGGGAACGACATGCAGCAAAGGGCCACAGGTCGGATTCAAACCCCGGGCTGCTGCTCAGTCTTCGTACATGGGGCGGATGCTCTACCAAATGAGCTGATCGACACCCCAAGTGAGCCACTTTTTTAATGGTGGGCCATGAGCTGCTAGAGTCCAGAAGGAGGTGGTGATCAAGATTGTTGCAAGACTCTTTGACAATCATAAATACAGGGATGGTAGCACGTTATTTCCTCACCTTCCCCACTCTGATTTCCCCATCGTATTCTCAGTTTACAAATGGCAAACCTGGTCCACTGCATTTGCCTTGTCGGCTCTATATTTTTTGTTTTTTATGTGCCTTCATTCCACTTCTCATTTCTGTCTTGCTGGCTCTTGGAGGATCTCTCTCTTTTCTTTCCTTACTCAGTGTAACGCCTCCTCCTCCTTCAGGGTCACTGCCATCTATCTAACAAGCAGCAGACATTTCCTGTCATGGCCGCCCTAGAGAGAGAGAGAGAGAGTTCTTGTACATGGGCAGACAAGACACCCGGCCAGACTCCCCTCGGCACAATGCGTGGAGGATGGCGATGATGGAGATGCGTGTTATGAATATGGTGCTTGGGTGGTGTGTGTGAAAACTTGTGTAGGCGCTCTTGCAGTCCTTGAGGCCAGAATGTTGCATCTGTAAAATGACAAATCACACTTATCACCTTAACAGAATCATTAAAAACCTGGAGGCTGGGGCTGCTACAGTAACAGAGAGATAGCGGTTAATGGAGATAGTACTTACATGTGTTTATACATCACCAAGGACGCATTCATGTGTGCATATATTTACATACTTAAATGCGTTAGCCAAAGGTCAAAAAAAAAAAAGAAAAAAAGAAGACATTTCACCAGTGCTTAAGACTGTGCATGAGAAATATATCTGATCTTAATGGGGCAACAGGTCTACAGCATTGAGCATTTATTTTCTAGAGCACAATTAGCCGGCAGTTTAACATCTGGTGAGCAGATATTTTAACTACTCAATCTGTTGAACGAGGTTGAGGGGGAAAGCATGTAGAAAACAGGTGGTGAAAAGGGAAGATAAAGCTGTAAGTGTAAATAAAATATTTGTGCCGTGTCTTCGTTTGATAAATTGTTGTGCATATGGTTGTGCTGCTCAGTGAGTGTGGGACTGATGCTGCCAAAGGCCTGACAGCCTGTCACAGTCAGGCTGTGTTTGAGTTATCTGACTTCGCTAAACCCAACAGATCCAAAATAACTGATATCACACAGATGGCTGTCAACAGACTTTGGTAGCACTGGATTTATGATGTTCATATAGGAACATCTCCCCCAGGAAGTGTGTACCTGATGCAACAAGTCAAAGTGCAACTGAGACAACAGCAACAATAAAATGATTGCAATACAGTGTAAACATAATTATCACTGCAATCATAATTGTTCTTTTAACATTGAACAAACTTTGTAAGCTTGACCTCATATGACAACCCCAAAGTTTAGATCTTCTCGGTCACGACCACTGTGAAGACCATTTAAAAACAAGATAATGCATCTCAAAGAGCTTATCCTTATCCTTTCCAAATAAAAGGAGATTCTTATTTATAAGACAAAAATGGTTAAAATCAGTGGCATGCAATATGTGAATGGATGTATGAAGAGGTTGAAACGCAGAAGGACAAAGAAACCAGATATATGTGAAAGCTCTTCAAGTGCTTGGAAGTCTGGACCCTTTTACACTGTCCACCACTGAGTGACTGTGCCCAAAGTAAGCAGAGCATAGACACTCAAACAGGCTAGATGATGACAATAACACACCAAGTGCACTAAATATTCATATGTCCACAGTATGATCCAATACTGTCATTAAATATGACATGTAAGGGTGGGGAAAGGTCATAGGGAAATTGATTCTCAACAATTTCAACCCCTGACCCACGGTGTGAGACAAGTGTAGCATGTTATCTTCAGACACAGATTCATGAAACATGCATTATGTTATTTTGTTGCGTGGAGACCGACCAGTTTGACCTTTGGGTGAAAGATGCAAATAGATGCAGTGCAACATTACTTGCAATATAAGATAACTTTTGCAAACAAGACTGAAGATTACAAAGAAAACTGAGCAAAGTAGATGCAACAAATGCTCCAATGCCTATTGAATAAACACCCACCCCCAAATTCAAAACATTTTATCAAATGAGTGGTGAGATTTCTTTTGCATCCAGTTGGTTTTTACAGTAAACAGTACAAAATTTTCAAGCAGCTTAAAATCTGTGTAAAGTCAGAATAAATATTCTGTGTTCTGAGTTTGTCAGACCAAAAAAGTGTTATTAACCACACAGCCAAATTTGAATGATTAAAAATACAGACAGGTTTATGAAATTAGGTGTCAAAATCAGATAAAAATGAGCAACTGAGCAATGAGCAAACAAACAAAAAAACACCGCCACACATGTAGCAGGTGGTTACACACGCCCAGGGAGATGCAGTTACCGACCCATGTAAACTTCAGATATTTTTCAAAATAAATCCACATTTCAGTAATATATTGTTTAAAGTTTTTTCACATGTTTTCAGCAACTATTTCCCAACATGTTTAATGTATTTTGAAATAAATCTTGGAATTGCCTTTACACCATCTTTGAATAATTTTCTTCATGAGCAGCTTGACTCAGCAGCTATCTCAGATAAATCTAATGGGTCCATGAGTGAGACAGCTCTCTGATGAAGCCTTGTATATGACTGTGTGATCACACCATGAGCAATCTGTGAAACCAGTGACATGATGTAAGTGTTTTCATTTTCCACAATCAGAAAATGTGATGGTGTTTGGGAAAGTTAGGTGCAGCTTAACAGTGATGTAACCCAGCTGATAACATATTTAAATAAGTCTTTGACTTCAGGCTGAGTTTTCCTGGACTGGAGTCGACATATCTGGGTTATTCTGTATTTTAGAGGAATGGTATGTTTCCATATCAGATGATGAAAGTCCACTCAGGTGTTTTAATCCTAAAGAGTTCTTCTGGTGAGATTAAAGGTATATCATATATCATATATATTGTTCATTTGTTTTAGCACTGTCTTATTCAAGAACTGATTTTTCTCTTCCCCAATCTTTTTACTCGTCTCAGCACTGTATGCACGCTAGACTATTGTTTTGTGATGTCAAATAATCTCTGCTAAATTACAATTAATCTGTTATATGAGCAGATGAATCAATTTATGTAAATATAAATGCACAATAATACTAAACCAAATTAAAAACATACATATATGATACATATATACAACACAAGACACCCAAGGAAAAACTTTTTCAAAAAGGAAATACTAAACCAGAAACCCAAAACCATGGGTCACTGTTCCATCAATCACTGGTAAAAGTTGTACCTAGCTTCTGAACTTGGTACTTTTTCTGTGAGCAGATACTAAAATATGGAGTTAAAACACTGCATCATAATCATCCCTTCATATCCTCCACTGTTCAGCAGTTCCATGTTGTGTTCAGCGAAGAATCCTGCTTCCATTGAAGGGTCCCATTTGCAATGGGAAAATAGAGAAAGTTTCCT
The DNA here is from genome assembly GCF_000972845.2 of Larimichthys crocea. Classification (NCBI taxonomy): domain Eukaryota; kingdom Metazoa; phylum Chordata; class Actinopteri; family Sciaenidae; genus Larimichthys; species Larimichthys crocea. Next base: position 31,095,884 of record NC_040020.1, on the reverse strand, counting down.
GGTACAAAAGTGAGTCCACTTAAGTTTTACCTTGCAATAGAAAGACAACTGACGCAGCATCTGGGACATGTCACAGCGTCCTAAAAAAATACCACTTTTTTTAAAAAGCCAGCTTTTTTATTTTTACCATCTCTTGCCTGGTTTAAAAATAGAGCACCTTTCCACACTCAGCTCCAACAAGGCAAAGTGAGCCTTTAACTCACACACTCAACCTCTTCCCCTTTTGGAGAAAAAAGAAAAACACTGGATGAAGATCGAGGATTCCAAATTCACTTTCAGTCATAAAACTGTGTTTAGATAATTGAACTTACATTGTTGCTCCTGTGAGGGGGAACAGTGAAGTCAATGACACCTCTTTCCTGATCACCTGTATGTCATGAAAGTTGTTCAACATGGCAGGATCCAACAAGTGTGTCAAATCTCTTTGCCCAAAAAAAATTATGGCTCAGCAAATCTGAGGCAGTGGCTTGAAAGACAAAAAGACTGTGTAGCCTGATCTTCGCATAAGGCTTCCCAACCTTATAAAGCTTCCTTCCCTCCTCTGCCTCCATTCATTTTGTAAGTGACAATAAAAAGCATTCTTTACTCCGGAATCTTTGGTTTTTGCAGCTCTTGTGGAAATCCCATTATTTTCTCTATGGGCCGATAAGATGAAACGGACTAGAATTACCTTCACAGACTCTCGCCGGCAATTGAGTTGTTACACCAGATAAAATAATATGTGACGGCAAAAAATTGTATAAACATACCAAAATGAGAAAGGAAAGTGGAATGTTACAGCACTTATTCTTGTTTTTTTTGTTTGTTTGTCTTTTTACATAAGATCCAAGATCTCAAAGAGGTTTTAGCCTCCATAAACTGCTTTTTCATTAATAATTTCTTCACAGTTTTAGTTCATTGCATTCCTATATCTGTATGTTTCAGGATTCTAACAGATCAACAAAATAAAGCATACATACAGTATGTTACACAGAGGTAATAATTAACCTAATAGGACATAGACGGATCTTCATTTATCTCATGTTATCATATGCAGTCCATTAAGAAAATTACTAGTTACATTCCATAATGAGGGTACCACTTGATTAGCTCATGACTAATCCATGACTCATCATCTAATGCATGAATAAATACATATAGTGAACTCCTGCAGCTTAATATTAATAAACGGCCAAATTACTGTTAGTTTTATGGGATTACTGAACATTTACCATCATCCGTCATTGGCAGTTTATGGACCTGGAGACACAGTTCACTCATAAAAGTAATTACCTGTTATCAAATTACCTAGAAATGGAATTAAGTGGACAAACGCCTTTCGGAGTATAACATATTTAGTCAGCTTCCCTGAGGGGAAAACATGATTCCTTTTTTTCCCCCCAGGCACAACGTATGATCAAAGCAGATACTATACATGTTTGCAAGTTAATATAAATTTAATTGTCTGATTGATCATGCTGAGATTGTCCACCTCCTGCACGTTGCTGTCTGCTTGCTGAAAGGCTGGAAACAGGCACAGTGAAAAGATATGTGGACGGAGGGAGAAGGGGATAAAGGTTTATAGGAATAGACGAAGGCAGGAAAAGGGAAATTAATGAGAGAAAGAATAAAGAGATGAGAAAAGAGATGTCTAGTAAATTGGTGAGGAAGATCAGCCATCCAGATCTAATATGGACTCTGAGTCTCTGGGTTCACCAGGCACAGCCTATCACCTACAACATAACAAACACTGGATTATTGTTGTCTGTGGATATGTGTGAGCGTGTGTGTGTGATTATCCCCGTTGTGCTAAACAAGCTCACTGTCTGCCAGGCAGATGGAGAGTTTGAGAAACTTCGAGGTTATATATTTTATAACAGGTTTCTGTATCTTATAGCAAAGGCAGGAAAAGTAAGCAATTAATACTCCATAACCTTCCAAAAGTCCTGACTACCCAATGATCACATGAGCGGGTATTACTGAACAGCTCCTTACGGCTTGCAATAACAAATTAAACAACTGACATTTCAATACAGACTCTAATATTGTATTGCATAATGCAGCCCAAACTTAAAAAAATGCAGCAATATTTGATAGAGAGGACATCCATGTACTCTAAAGGCTAGGTCACACAGTTTGACGTTTACACAGTTTATTAAACATGCTGATCGATTCAGAAAATGTTACCCTGTGTTTTAGCCAAATTGTAATAAATTAAAAAATTAAAGGTAACAGAAAATGGAGCAAAAAAAAAAAAGTGCGTTCTTGCAGGATTTCCAAAGTATTGTCCTCTCCTTTTGTCCCAGTGTGTAGGATTTTATACAGTAGCTACAATTTTCTGATATCTTTAAGGCTGAGGAGCCTTCACAAGATGTACAGTCTTGTAGTCTAAAGTAATCTCTAAAGAAGCAGAACTCATTCCTCTCAGCATTGCCAAAGGATGCACAACCTCCACCTTCTTTTCCCTGCTGGTTGGAAAAAGGAAATAAATAGTCAGAGAGAGGAGTACACGGAGATAAAGGGTGTGTTTGTGTGTGTGCTGGCATCAGGAGGGGAAAAAAGCAAGATTTGGAAATGCACAAAGAAACACTTTCCATAGAGAAGACACACGTGTTTACATGAGAGAGGACAAGAACAAAGAAAAACACCCAAACATTCCCTTTTATCGATCAGTAACTTTATTGGCCTTTCTCCATTTCTCTCCCTCTTCTTTCCTTCTTCCCCTTTCTTTCTGTCAGATTTCATCAGCTGGCCCTTCCCACAGCTGGTTTCTTGCTTTCAGATTACACTACTCCCTAAAGGCCAGGCCCTCCTCTATCAACTTCCTCTGTTTCTCCCACTCTCTCGTCTGTTGTCTACCCTCATGGGGTCTTCCGTCTGTCCTGTCATCTCAAACCCCCATCTCTTATTTCTTTTCCTCCTTCCTGCCTCCAATGACCAAACCGATACCATAGCCCATTGCACTTTGTGAGGGACCGAGTCAGTCGGCAATGGGGACAACAAAAAAGGGGTCTGTGACACGCTTACTGTCACTATGGGTTCTCCCAGCACAAACAGTCCAAGGCCCGTTTCTTAATGGATTTTTATTTATTTCAGTTTATGCCACAAATTAGACACTGCAGTCGATCGCAGGCCTCTTGCTGCCGTCTACTGTGTCTCTCCCGACTTCTGCCCGTACTGCTCTCTGGTCCCGCACGCTACTGTGTTGGAAAAAGGGAGAGAGTGATTAGACAGTTGGCTAAAAAAAATTTCCAAAAGCAAAAGTAATAAAGAATTGGGCCCATAAAAGAGGCCCATAAACGTCAACTAAACAAGCTAACAGAAGACAAAACAAACAGACCTGCTGACTGAACACAAAAGGGGAACTTATATACTGGGTGATCAGCCCATACCAAACACAACATAAACGTAACATACATAAACACTAAACACAAAAGACAGCAGTTAATTTACGAAGCAAATCGGTAAAATTAACTCATTAAAATAAATATAATCTATACTTAACCAAACCAAGTGAAATTACTAATTGTCTAAAAAAGAGTAAACAGTAAAGCACTAAATCCCCCACATGATGTGCCGGCCCTTCGGGTTGGCCCAATCAGTACTCTGCTATAAAATGGCTGGGCTTGTGGGGCGGATCCCTTTGCTCGGCATTTTCTAGCTCCCAGCAGCAGCAGCAGCACCAGTAACTCAAAAAGAACAGAGATCAGAAAACTATACTAAACGAAGAATGTACAAAAGCTAACTAAATGTGCGCGCTTCAATTTTTTTTATTTGTTTTGTTTTAAATGAACTGCAAGTCATAATCCTTTTACCTACCCCAAAATACTTGCCTCGGGCCAATAGTTTTTGACTCGTGAACATTTAAAGTTGGCTCATAAAGAGGATGTGCTCGGTTTTGTGAAAGTGGATTATGATGATACACACCGAAACTCACAAATAAATAAAAAACTGCTGTACCCCATCATTTCTGTTCTCTTTGCCTGCCACGCAGTATTAACAAAATTTTTGATCAGTTGTATTAGTTTTTATTTAATTTTGTCTTTCCTGCTGCGCTTAGACGTCTTTATCTTCAATGGTACGTTCTGCTTTTCAATGGTCCTTGTAGCTTTGCTACACTCTTATCAGTTTCTTTCTCTGCTTTTCCATCCTGCCCCCTCACCTCCCCCTTCCCGCTTCTTTCCACTCTCTCTGCCCTTTTCCATCTTGCATGAGAAAAACAGCCCAAGAGATGGAAAAAGTGCAGAGAGAAGGACAGAGATAAATTGGCAGAGGGGGAGTGAGAGGGAGAGAGTTTCCATTTGGTGTCTCATTTAACCTAGTGGTGTGTTCTTGCTGGCTCAGCCCTTAGGACCTGTTAATGACCAGTATTAATGAAACTCCCTATCTTCATCACACACACACACAGGCACACAGGCACACACACACACACACACACACACACACACACACACACACACACACACACACACACACACACACACACACAGGCACAGACACACACGCGCACCACACAGATGATATATAAATGCATGGATAAAACACATCTGTGTGTCTATCTCTCGAAAACACACACGGTTCAAGAGTTTTATCGAACACGATGATTGCAGGTAGGACAAGACCTAAAGCTTTTAAGAGTACAAGTACAAAGCAAGATTGTGTGTATGTGTGCACTGTTTCCATTTTTTAATAGTTTTTTTTGAATGTATTTATATAAAATTGTGATTATTAAAAAAGGTGACAATACAATTAAATGAAAATAGTGGAAATCACATTTAAAAATTATGTCCAGACAATCTTGAGTACATTTTTTAACTTATTTTTTTACTTTAATATTGACAGTCTGAGACATTTTCCGAACTTTATTCATGGTAAACTACAGTGGAGCGTTTAATACTGATGAAACTAAACATTTACAGAGAGGATATGTTGGAATAATCGATAATGGAATCTACTTGCAGGTTTGCTGACATCCATACAGACGTAGGAAAGAAGTGTGCACGCAAACAGTATGCACATGTGCATTAAATTGAAATAGAGGGTCCAGAAATTATATTATTTAGTGAATAGGCACATTGATTATAGGGTTAGCTTGGATTTCAAAGTGATGTTTAGGAGGTAAAGTGAAGTGAAAACTAAAAAATAATAGTCTAAATGTATGCTATATTTCAGTGGCGTATCGTGTTTTAGATTAAAATGTTCTTAATCTTCTCTATAATTTTATTTATTTATTTATTTTTTACAAAAAAATGGCGACAAATTCAATATAAAGCGGCCAGCATATCAGTTGAAATAAATAATCATATAACCTGTCATTAAGGACTTAAATGTGATCATATATCTGTCAGTGTCCCTTCACTTCTTACAGTAGTGTACGGTAGAGAGAGCCCCTCTGGTGCGTTGTTATCAATCCATTCCACTTGTTCAGAACATTACTGAAATCCAGTCCTTGTTTTTCCTGCGACCTTGCTTGCGGCTCGGTACCCGCAGCCGTTGGTACTTCTACCGTTGCACACAGAGCCGGATAGAACACCGTTAGGAGAAGAACATCAATGGATGGATGAAGAATGGATATAAGAAAGTTTTTCAGGAAACTAAGTATTCATCACTGCTGGTAGTAACAGTTAGTTAGCTCCAGCCTCCAGTTAACAGCAGAAAGTCCCATGTAAATAATAAAAACCTGGCTTACACACTACAGACAATCTCTTGTTATGCCCCAGTCTAGGGGCCTAGAGCATAACAAGAAATAGGTGTCTCAATCGTCCCCGAGTCCCAAGTAGGCACTTACACAAGTTTTATGTACAAACGAAAAAAAATGGTTTATTTACAAAAGTCAAAATCTTAAACAACTATAACTAAGGAATCAACTTCAGGGTGGACCCAGGCCAAAACAACAACCAAAACAAACTATCTTGAAAATAAATCGCTTTCCTCAGAAAATCAAAATCACAATAAACTTACCTTCCTAAACTAACAAAAAAACAGGAGAAAACACGATCAAAACAAAATTGCAGTCCACCCCTACTCTTCAAACAAAAAGCTATTTCTAAGTTCATACAAACGGTTTCACAAAAGGACATGTGGCTATAGTTGGGAGAGGAGGAGGAGGATGAGGAAGTGCCGGTGTCCACCTGCCAGCCGCCATCTTGGCTCCTTATATCTCAGGGGCTTTCAGGTACAGCCAATCACAGGCCAGGACCGGAAAATTATTCCACCAATCGCCTCCTGGGGATGGCACATCCTATTTGCATGTGAAATAGACAGCACAAGCACAGGGCACACAAAAAAACACACAGACTACAAACAAATATGACCACAGTCATAACACTCTGCACACCTCACCTTTACCGTTTTGGGTCAGAAGTTACATTCTAGCTGTAAAAGAACGTTGCTACTCAGCTAGCTGATTAGTCTTCATGCACTGTGAAGGTCCTGGTTGTTCATAGAGTGAAGTATGTGCTCTCTTTACCGTTTATCTTTGGGGTGACTTCAGCTGTGTTTCTCACTTTACGCATGGATGCACACCGTGAAACAGGAGCTGAGCTCATTCATGTATGATTATCATCAGTGGATAATAATAATAATAATAATAATTACACTAATAATAATCACTCCGCCACCCCTATTGGCCTGTTGGAGTCAGGGCAGAGGGCACCAGGTTCGCTCACATCCTGTGCATCTCTTGGGCTAAGCCCCCCCTGTCCTCAAAACTTAGTGATGCCTCTGCTATATCTAGAGTGATACCACCATTTTGCCTTACCATCAGACAGCCCTATCCAATGAAAAACTCAGGTGATTATATCGATCTACACGCAATTAAGGCCACCAGAATTCATTAATAAAAGCAGTAATTTTACCTTGATGCACCCAAGAGTTGCTGTTTTTGTCAGAGATGTGGTGGCTTTGGAGAAGGTGATAAACACTATTGTTTCCTCCTGGAAAGTGTTGTCTGTCCACCAAGATGAAGCATTGGAAAATGGTGGCTAAAATATATTTTGTTCCTGCCCCATCCACGGCAGTGCACCTGAACAGTTAAAGGTTAAAACTAAAAGGTGTTTAAGTGTATTCAGATGCATACATATACTGTGTGTGTGTGTGTGTGTGTGTGTGTGTGTGTGTGTGTACATGTAAAAAGTTGTTATAGCTCCAAGGTTTGACAGCGCTGGTGCCCCAAGGAAAAGATACATCCTCTGTTCTCTTCTGTAATGGGGACCGCAGGGAGTGGACAAGAAGGAGGAAAACAGAGGGGAAGGGAGAAGCTAGGGATTCTGGGAACACAAATTAATCGAAGACAGAGTGAGACAATGATAGAAAGATAGAGAGTAGGAGGATGATGGATTGAAGAGTCACAGAGAGAAAGAGGGAGGGCAGGGAAGACAGAAAGTGAGAAAGAGTCATGGATCTCAGATAGCAATAAGTAAACCAGAAACCTGCTTAGCACTGGTTACATGTTTGACCAACCCTGTCACCTACAAATTATTCACCTACAGTACTCGGCTTGAATGTTATGTTCAGTGGCAACGGTCAGTGCCAATGCAGGAAGCAGAGTGACATTTATGCAGTGAACAGGAACGGATGTGGAGTCCAAGTTTGGGAATCTAAAAATGTACTTTGGCATTTGCTTCTGACACCAGTGGTCTTGTCCAATACCAGTAATCTGGTATATTTCTGACATGTTTTTAATGTAACCACACAAATAACCTTTAAACAATTTATAACGTATAACAACCCTAGTTTAGTTTTCACACAGATACTGTAGGAACCATCAGGATGTCAGCTATAGCTACAGTTATACCTATTGTAGGTCCCTTAGAGGTATAATAGGCAAAACAAATTGGGAGAAAAAGGTAAAGGGGTGCTGGACCATAGAGAGAGAAGAGAAGAAAGTATAGAAAGGAAGTTTTAAAGCATAAGGAAAGAATGAAATAAGAGCAAAGCACTAACACACAGGCAGCAGCCAAATGGAAAAAGAAGGCTGAAGTAATGAGAGAATATGGCCAGAAGCAGGAAATGGAAGGAGAGACTTAGAGTGGTTGACGGAGAGGAAAAGGAAAGGTTCAGACACACAGAGACCTGGATAATTAGCCTGGGAGGCCCAAGAGCCTTCTCTTAAATCACCATACTATGCCTTATTAGCTCAATGCAGCTCCCTTTAGATCCCTGCAGCACAGACACACATCTCGTATCCTACCGCTTACATACAAAGTAGAGCTCTGAAGCACAATTTGCAGCCTCTGCCTATACACTGGAGTCAGTGGACCAGTGAATCCTCCAGTTCCTGTACAAAGTTTTGAGGTTTTAGCCTGTATCAGACCTCTGAATCACCAGTCTATGAAGTTTTATGTCTTTACAAGTGCAACATTTTTATTTTATTTTTTTGTCTTTTCTGAAAAATCTTTGTGGACTCACTAAATATATTTTTAAAATAAACGAAGAGAAGGTTTAATCCATCAGAGAGAGATTCATATTTTATGAAAAATGTGAATCACTTAACTCTGAAGAAAGCTGTACCTTTTTTGATTAATATTTTACTGATCTTTTGGACGCAAGCCTCAGGCAAAATCTACAGAATTTAAGAGGCTTGTGGCTTGTTCACAACCAGTGCATGACAGCTATACATAGAAGTGCCTACAGCTTTAATGCCAGAAGTAGTCTTTTTACCAGAATTTATGTACCAAATGTGAAAACCATTTACCCTGTTTGCTGCAAATTAATGCATTTAGTTAAATGTGTCACATTATGTTTGTCACAGTGTTGGTCTGCAGGTAAGAATGCATGTAGGAGAAGGAAAACCCTGAAAAGAAATGGTTATAGAATAATGAAAGGGAAGCATCTAATTCTGTTTCCTGTGATGATAAACCCCTTTGTAAATGACTGTCGAAACATCCAGGTGCCCAATAATAATTTAACCAAGTGAGAAAATCCCATAAGTTATAAAGCTTCAGAGAAAACCAGGCAACTATTTCCTGCTTTTGGAGCATAAGAAATTGAATTATGTATACAAACAGGCAGTGCCCCTTAATGAGTATGCATCCAAATTACATCTGTGGATCTGCCTAGAATAACCTTTTTAAGAGAATCCATTTAATGGTAGAAGGCGTATGCAGTATACTACCACAAAGGAAAGTTGCCATTTCAAATCCCAAACAAGATGGAAGCCAATTAAAAAGTGAAAGTTAATGAGACACATTCCATTCTCCTTACACTGCTAATTGTCCCTGTGGAGCGTTGCAGTGTCCAACAATAGACAAAAGACTGGAGTTGCACTTTCAGGCTCCCAATCGGGAGTAGGGGTAATTTTTCTATTTTCTTCTTAGACACTTATAATATCATCTTGATGTTGAGCTTCCCTGTAATCCAGTGAAACCTGACTAAAAGCCATGTGGTTATACTAGATACTTTACACCTTACCTTACATGGTTAATCACTGCACTGAAGCCTCTGAATCCCATTTAGTCAAGAGCAGATTTCTATAAGCCTATAGAGTGACGTTTCTTTTAATACAGGCATTAACAAAATGAAAGAAAATGCACCAGCGATCAGCTGACAGACCACTTACCTAGAAACAGGAGCGATGAAAGATACATTAGCGATAAAATACATCACCAAGCCACAGAAACAACGTAAATATATGTAGATATATTTGCCAGAAGAACTTTAAAAGAGGGTAGGCACCTGTAGCTGTAAACATTTTAACAAAGGCAGATTGTAACTGCACATTAGAGAAGTGCATTATGGTAATTATTAAATACAATATAAATGTTGACTACAGGCAGAAACATTAAACTCTGAGGAGTTGGTATTTATTTAATTTGGATTTCCATTAACTGTGGCTGTTGTAACAGGTAATCCTTTGGGCTTTCTAGTCTAAATCATACCTGTTCTGAACATGAGATACATGAGGAAATTTGCTCTTAATGTGATAGTTACAGCAATGCCTGCTATCACCCCAATGTTTCTTAGTTCTTTCCACTTATTAATAAAATGCCCTAGAACTTCTTACACGTTTAAGTTTACCTTCACACATTTCAAGCCTCATATACCAGTGATGTTTGACCTTTGTTGCATCTCTCTGCTCCTTATTTCCTGTCATGTCTCCACTATTGCTGCTGCTCTGTGATAAAGGCATTGGATAGCCAAGCCATTTAATTGCGATTGACACAAAAAGTAAGACCTGTATTACTGCAGACCTGAATTTATAGTCAGTGCTGTACATGAACTTGGTTGCAAATGATTTGCTTCACTCCCTTGTGTCAGTTCTGTTAACATTTACTAGTTTTCCGTGCTGCTAGTCTATCTCCATGGGTTGTTGAGTATTTGGGTGGTACTCCAGTGATTTTAGTACTCCAATTCCTCAAAGTATCGTCAAAACTGTTCCAACAGAGAGTGCGATTTTCTGACTTTTATTATAGTACCCTCTATGACAAGTAAACTGAACTTTATGTGTAAAAATGGTGGAGTTCCCTTACATGATAAATGATAAATTATCTAATTTAATCATGTATAGTTACTCAGGTATCCTGGCCATTTACCCAGTAAACATCTCTCAGGTAAAGTGAAGGCAGTCTGTTTCACTCTCGTATCTTGGCCTTTCTAAAGCATGATTTCTGCATCTAGTTTCTGAGCATATTCCATGAAAACAGATAAAATGTCAACATCTTTATAGAATCTATTTTCATTTACACTCACTGAGTGAAAGTCTACTAAGCAGTGGGTAGGGCCAAAGGACTGACTGGCACTATGGAAACTCAGTGCCAGCGTCAGAGTTGCTATGGCAGCACAGCACCTCTGTGACCTTGTTCAGTGGGTCTTTGAGTCATGAACAGCAGAAATACGTATGTGTGTGCGTGTGTGTGCGTATTTATAAAAGCAAATATTAGAGAAGTCTCTAATAATCAGTGGCTACCTATAATTCCTCGTGAGTGGCTCAAGAAAAACAACGGAATCAACAAAATACCCTGGTGGCAAAGGTAAATACAGGAGACTTTAACAAATATCCAATCATGAGGTCATTAAGCTTCCTTTGTTTTACTTTATTTAACCAGGTGAAAGTCCCATTGAGATCAAAAACACCTTTTCATGGGAAACCTGGCCAAGAAAGCAGCATAAAAACAGTGTTTTGGCAATAAATTCAATACAGACGACATAAACAGGGCAAGAAAACAGTTCAATAGAAACAGGCATGGACAAACAGATTTACAGACTTCTGTTTTCCATTTGTGGCAGAATGCATCCACTCAGCAGGTTCTGAATGATCCCAAATCAGCTTGTGTTGCTTTGTGATCTGATGGCTGAGACCACATCCTTATCTGCGCACAGTACAGAGTAAATCAAGATTGCGTGTGTCTCTACAATAGCTCTGCATGACAATGTGTCTTTGATATCAGTCTGTCCTATAAGTAGCTGTACAGTTTGCACGTGTGTGTGTGTGTGTCCACATTTATTTTTAAATGTCTATGAGCTCATTTTCATTCCCCTTGTGCTGCACCTGCCATATGCCTGATTACCTTCCAATCTCCTTTGTATGTCAGGGTGACACGCACAGAAGCACACACACTTCATTTCTATATACTGTATGTATGGCTTTTATCCTTCTTGGCAACTCCGTCTTCGCTCTTTTCTCTCCCCTCTTCCCTTCTTATCTTTTATATCTCACCTCCCCCCCTCTTTTTCTCTCTTTCTCATCACTTCTCTGTACTCTCTCATTTTCTCTCTTCATTTCTGTCTCAGCTTACTTCTCTCTTCCTCGCTCCCCGTGCTTGCTCACTTTCTGTCCCTCCTTTTATCTTTCTCCCTTCCTCACTAAAAATCATCCTCTCGCAGTCTGGCAAGAAATCCGGATGTATACGTGTAATGAGAAAGTTTAAGTCCCCCAAAGAGGATTGTACCATAGTATGTGAAAAGCTAATCTTTCGCAGTGTGAATGTGTGCTTGTCAGTGTATGTGTCTACAGTATGTGTATTTTCCAGTCTGAATGCATCTGCATGTTTTTGTTGAGGGATATGTGTCTATTTTTGCATTCACTGTTGTTATGTTTGTGTTCCAGCTGTTTCATTCAACGTTTGTCAATTGTTTCATTTTTGTAATAAAAGTAAAATCTCATCTGTATTTGATTTGGTCCAAAAGAAACAATTGCTTTATAATGTTTTCTAGTTAGTTATTAGTTCACATACTGTACACTGGTCATCTGTCAGACAGATTATGGATGATTTATGTTTCTATGCTTGTTTCATGTTGTTGTTCTTTTGTGGTGTTTGTACCAGTTAGATGTGAGAAGAATTGAGGTGCAAGATTTAATGTAAGCATCACTGGATTATTTCCATAGAAGGTGTTTCTGAACATTATTCATTATTATTTTATTAGCTGTAGAGGGAGCCATTCTAGTTCTCAGTATGTATCAATTGGATGACAGTTCTGTTGCACATTATATATTTCCTGTCTCTCCTGGTCACAGTGGCAGCTGTTTCCTGGGCGAACCTGTTGCGTTCCCAGGCCAGATGGGATTTGCAGTTCATCTAGCATGTTCTGGGTCTGCCATGAGGTCTCTTTACAGAGAATATACTCCTTTGCCCTTTGCCCAGGGTTGATCCCCACAACTCTGACAAAGAAGGCACTCTTGACCACTTGTATTAGTGATCTTATTCATTCAGTCAATACTCTAATCTCACGGCTATTGGTGTGGTTTTTACCAGAGTACTTCCCAACAGTACAACTCACAGTGGATGCTGCACCAAATTCTCTTCTTAATCTATTTGTTGATCTTTTCATTCAATCTATCCTAAATTGTTCACACTCGGCTATAAACCACCGTTTTGGTCTCATAATGCCAGTTTTGTTCTAATATGTCCAAACAAATCAAAGAGGTAAATACATAAAGTTTAGAAACTAAATGTTCAGTGTGCATGTATTAAACTTTTCACAGTTTCAGTCCTTTATGTTCAAGCAAAAAATTCAAAAACTAACCTCTTAACACATTTCGTTATTTATATGTAGGCATATTTCAGAAGTATTTGTTGCATCTCTTGACAGGATATTATGTTCCTGAACCCTGCACTTCTCACTAATGATTCCTTATAATGTTAGAAGCGTAGGTATTTAAGCAGATTCTGTTGTAGCCTCATTGTAAGCTGCTCTACGGTAGAAAACAGCTTCAGCTAATGACTAAAATGTAAATGTAATCCAAATGTAATCAGAAGCTGTTTGCTCATTGAATTGAAAGATGCAATTTGTCAATGACATACTGTTCTGTTTTGTTTCTACCTGTGGTTAGGGAGGTTCCCTTGATTTCATGATTGGTTTTGACATAGTTTTAAACAGAGATGAGAAACAAAAGACAGATAAACAAGAAACAATGATATAATTCTTGCATCAGTGTTAGGCACTTGAAAGGAAATGTCAGCCATCTGTCAACCAAATGTCAAACACTCTTTGCTCAAGCTAGAAATCAGACAACAAATCAAACTCATTTCTGAAGGAACTTAGATGTAAAATTATATGAAAAAAATATATAGTATGGATATTTTATAAGGCTAGGGTTACTATGGTGGCTTTCTTTAATGCATTTTTCCCATGTATTTATGATTTTATATGTGAACTTTTACAAAAGTACAAAAAACAAATGTGATGAAACATCAAAGGTTCAGTATATAAGTTTTAGGGGGCTCAATTTCGGGCACGCATGTATGCACTATGAAAACCGTTTTGTTACCTGAGAATAAGCCTCATATCTACAAACTCCACAAGTCCTCTTCCACAGAATTTGCAATGTCCACCATTTCTACATAATCCCAGAACGGACAAACTAAACACTGCCTCTAGATAGGAACTTTCTTGTTTTTTCACATGTTTTGCACCCAATTTAATTTTTCCTTCAAAGTAGCGTGGAGAAGGTAAGGTAAGGGGACTGCAATCAGCAACAATACCACTCCTTGCCACTACATACTGCACAGTACACAAATCCACATACCAAACTGCCTATGCACCATATACCATGGTCATTCATTGTAATCCATGTTGCATGTATAGATACATCTAGAGAGGGGAACTGTAAGCATCATACTTTTTACCCTATTACAACAAAAACAACAACAAAAATAAAGATATCTAGATATCTCCAAAGAAGAAGAAGTAAAGAAGTCCACATAGGAATGAAGTCTAGCTGTATGGATAGGTCAAGGAAACATCAGATTTTAACATGAGAGATGACTGTCGTTCTGTAGGTTGTGTAGTGTGTGTTCTGACAGATTTTCTTCCCTGGCATACTTTTATGTTTTTTCTCTAGGAGTTGGCATGCAGTTATGCCTTTGTCTGTTTCAGTGTTAGACAAAACTTGTGATAAACCTGAGAACAGAATGTACTGTTCTGTGTTGGAATATCATATCATATCTCACAGAAAATACTGGAAATCTATGGGAAGAAAAAAATCTAGAAAGCATATACTGTATTGCTTCTTGAACAACTGTGTCTGAAAACTGCACTTAAAATTTACATACACATGTTTTTCATAACCGATGTTTAAGTTTGCACCTATGAAGCACCAATGGATTAAAACCTTTGCTCAGTGGCACTTTAATCACAACTGTAAAAAGTGAGAAATGAGTTAGCTCTCCATTTATCCCTATAAACATCCTCTAACCACTGATGAATCAAAACAGTGCCCTTTAGAGTAACACCAGCCACGTAATTATTATTCTCTCCCTCATTGTTCTCTTCCCTCTGGTATTCCTTGTTGAATTTGTGAGCTGTTGCTTCCCAAAGATTTCCAATTACCACCTGTCCAAATAAATTAAAAGTCATCTGTCGTGCCAAACAGCCAATTAGTGAGACTGGAAGCTCTGACCCAATCAAAGAGCACTGACCCCGAGAGCATCGGTGTCATGATGGAAAATGACTTGAGGGCTGTGGAGAGGTCAATGCCCCTTAGGGCTCCCAGGTTGCCTTTTGAGAATTACTTTCTAATAATGTAGACTTTAAATGTATAGATACAGAGTGCCTAGTTAATGTGTGTGTGGAAATGCATGCATAAAGGTAAGGACTAAGAAGATGCACTATAATATCTCCTATGGGATGCATATGTACTTTTAATGCTAGGGCTGTCAATCGATTAAAAAAAATGAACTCATTAATCGCGATTAATCTATCAATAAATGTATCAATAAATTAAATGCATTTTTCTGAGACTGAAGCTTATAATGAATATTTATTTATGTAAAATGATCAAATTAATGTAGAATAAACACAGAGAAAGTATATTTAAATTCATTCATTTTATTGGCTTAAGGTGCACATATGCACAGTGCAAATAGAAAAAAGCCAGAATGAGGAAATATACTGACGAGTGCCACACTCCTGTAGTGTAGACTGGCGAGGTCCCGTGGAGGTAATTTCAGCAGGGTGTTTTGCTTTGAGGTGATATGTTAAAGTCGTGTTACTTCTGTGGAATTTAAATTTGGTTTTGCAAACTGTGCAAATTGCCTTGTTTTTGTCCAACGAGCCGTCGGGCAACTTTTTAAAATGAAATGTTCCCCCTAAAAGTCCGTCCTTATCCATCTTTCCGCCATAGACTCTCCTTTAGTTAGCCATATTGGATGTGGCAGATCTGCCCGTAAACTAATACAAGCAGGGCCGGTTTTAGCTATGGGCAATGTGGGCGACCGCCCAGGGCGCAGTCTCCGTGAGGGCTTTAAGTTAATGCCTCTTATACACCCATTCACACAGACACTAATATATCCGGGAAACAAAGCTCTACTTTGCCACATCCAAAATGGCGGCCGCCACCGGAAGTAAACAAAACTGCGTTAATTGCGTTAGTTTTGACAGCACTAATATAAACATAATTTATTTCATTAACTCAGACAGTGGAAGAAAATTAAAAAAACAAAACTAAACAAAGGAAAGGATGAGGTGTGTTCATCAGTTACATCAGTAGCCAGGGTGCATGTATGCATGACTGTAACATATAGGGTGTTAGAGATGTTGCAAGAATTAAATCAACAAAGCCATGTGGCAGAGAGCAGAGAGACAGACAAGTCAGAGAGGTGTGGTTAACATAGTTGATAGTCGGCCCAGGTAATTTCAACTCTGATGAAGCTGTTCCTCAACCTGCTGCATTCAAACACAAAAGGGTAAAGAACCAGGTGACAGTCACAATAACAGTGCATCAATAAATGTAAAGGTACTTCTTTTTTAATTAGATCAAGCTTATGTATCTCAACATGTATTGAATCATCTGAAAGTGTTTTCCTTTTATCTCTTCATCACTCTCTCTCTCTCTGCCTCATTTTCTTCCACATTTCCATATCTTCTCATCACTTTGCTCAAAGAAATAATTTTCCTAAAAGTAAGTTTTGTTACCAGGCAACAAGGCCACTCCACAGTGTGTGTGTGTGTGCACATGTTTATGGATGTGTTCATAAGCCGAGGCTCATGGATTTTGCTTAAGAGTTTGAATACATGCATCAGGACACACATGAAGCCTGAACGTATATGTGTGTGCTTGAAGGGTGATGTTGTTATGATTTGCGTTGCCCCATTGGCAGCTCAGCAGAGGTAATGACTTACTCAGAGAGATGGAGGACTAGCTGTGCTTCTCTGGACTGCAAGCGGCACTCTGATTGGACTGATTTTCACACAGCTAATAGAACTGTGTCTACTAACTATGTTGGATGAGCAAAGCCTGTGTGTGTGAGTGAGTGTGAGAGAGAGAGAGAGAGAGAGAGCAATAAAGGGGGACTACAAAGAGAAAAGCAAAACACTTCTACTGCCAAAATCTAGGTCCCTTGCCTGCAGATTCTGCATTTAAATGCAAATATCGGTTTATAGAGATTAGATGAAGACCAACCCGAAGCTGTTGGCCATTTTTAATGGTCTTAATGCAATCTAAAACATCTGTGTGCTTTTCCATCTCAAACAGAGAATATTCTACCTTTTTAAAGTAATGTTTCCTTAGGCAACATCAATTTAGCTAGATGTCAGTCAAATATACTGTCAGCTGCTGTTCAGGATGAGCTGGATTGCAGTGGTAGCGTTTTTTAGCAAGGTATAAAACTGGTCTCTTGACATCCAAGAGGATATCTTGAGTGGATTCTGGTTCTCCGCTATCCTCTTATGAAAATCCCTTTGCTCCTGACACATTCCTTTCTCATAGATAGCTTCCCATGAGGTCACCCTTTTATTTAAGGTCAGGGTTAGGTTAGACTTTTAGCTGTTTTAGCTTTAGCAATTGAGGATTGTGGGACACATTTCACTCGGTGCCTCCTGGAAAAGTCATTCATAGTGTTAGTCTTGGCTGTTCACATGAAAACTGACAGAAGTAGTTGATGAATGGAAAAAGAGACCTCACGCCCATGGCTCATTTCTCACTTCTGCACAGCTGACCAATCACACCGTGAAATGCTTCTGTGTGTCAGATCGTGGGTTTTAGAAAGTCACAGAGACAGACACGGCCCCTTCAATTCGGTGCCAGATAGGTGTGGAGAGAGAGGGTTTCTGAAGCTGTTTGACCATCTGACAGGCACTTTCTGAAGAACAAGCACTGGCAGCTTGGTGGAGCATTATCATCGGGCTAGGTGCCACATTATGTAAGAATAAAAAATCCTAGTAGTAATCCTATAACAATATAGTCCTATATTAATCCTATAATAATATACACGTAGACGTACAGTACAATTCCCGTCAGAAGAGGTGGCTCCAAAGAGAAAAATGAAACATAGTATGAACCAGAAACAAGATATAGTTAAGTGTCAGCAGAAGCACCTCTGCTGGTTATGCATGATCAGATTGGCTGAATTCTGAATATTCATTGAGTAAATGTGTGTCTGCATGTGTACTTGCCATCTCCTGACTTGTGCAAGAGACCCAAGCAGCAATGATAAATTGCTGAATCGAAACTGGCTAAATGTAGTACAGGCATTCAAAGTGGGGGTTGGCAGACCTCCTGCTCTCTCCTTTTCCCCCCTACACTCTTCTACTCCATTTTCTTTTTATTTTTATCCATCGTCTATCTGCTATCCACCCCCCCTCAAATTATGAAACCACATTTTGAAAGGCCTCATTTTCCTCTTCTTGTCTCCGAGCATTTATCCTTCTATCTTTCTGATCCCCTAATTCTCCTTTGGACATTTTTGTCATCCTTTAATCTTTTTCTATTTTTCACAATCATTTGCTCTTTTCTCATGATTTTTCCTCACTTTGCCTCAAATCCTTCTCTTCTTCCACTTGAGATGCTTTTTCTATTCTCATTACCTCTTCTTCTTCCATCCCTCTATCTCACACAACTGATATTTTTCTCCTCCTTCCACCTCCTCTTGTAACATATGGCTTGAGGTCTCCCAGCCGGCTCCCTCTGGACATGGAGTCGTGCTTGTCGTGTTCTGGACGGAGGGTGAAGGAGTGTAAAGAAAAAAAAAAATGAAGGGAGGTGGGCGGGGCTGTAGAGAGGGGAGATCAATCACGACTAAGGAGGGGATGGGGCGAGATGAGGCTAGGAGGGATAGAGAGGAGGGTGGGAGGTGGAGTCCTATTGGTTCTTGAGAAAAGAAAGGCAGAGGTAGAGGAGAGGAAAGAAGACAGGAGGTCGGAGGGATATGAAGTGGTGGAAAAGGAAGGAGAGGAGTTGGAGGTTAAAGGAAGGGCACATGAAGAGAGGACACAGGAAAGAAGAAAGCTTTAAAGATTTAAAGAATGGAAGTAGAAGGAAAGAGGAGAAGGTGGAAGAAATCTGCGTAGTAAGTAGTGGAGCTGAAAGAAGCAAAGATGGAGTCAAAACAAAGGAGGAGGGGGGCAAGAGTATATAGATAGACAAATGGCATATAGAAAAGAGGTGGATGGATTGAGCTGGACAGGTTGTGGCATATTACTGGCACAAATACACATTGCTTTCAATTGTCTCGCTGAATTATCGATCTACCCATCAGCGATTGTTGTTGTCACTGGGTCACTGGTTGCTCTTAGATCTAACAGGTCCTTGCATCTCACTCGTATATGCTGCCCTCACCCTTACCCTCGCTCAATCATATGTTCAGTTTATGGTTTAGAGCCAAATTACTCATCTACCGTCTACACACAGGCCTTATTAACCCGGGTGTCTTCTGCTTTGGAGGCGTGGGATGATCTGTGTCATCATCTTACACACAGTCTGGTATAAAAATCCAGCTAAATGCTGAATTTCTATTTGGATCATCACATAACCAAAAGTATCCACTCAATACTTCCTGTTGTCCTGTTTTTACTTATACAATATGAGTTACAAAGTGTGTAATGTAAAAAGTGTCTTTAGTTATTACAGTGCTTACAGTCATGTTTGTTTACAGATGCTCAAAGTGAAAGGGATCCAGACCTGGCTCAAAATAAACCTGAGGATACGATTCCAAAATCATAAGATCCACCAACACTGAGAACAGCATGATGTGACACCAATTAATGAGAAGGTGCGGTTGCAGAGAGTAGCAACACGTCATTCTTCCTGCACTTCACAATTCACACTCTCTGCATTTACTCAAAAAACACATTGTGTGTGTGTGACGATAATGATGCACCCTGTGGTCAGCACTGATGGTGAGTCTGCATGGATCCACATAAAGACATACTACATATATTGGCACACATATCCTAGACTTACAGGAACACAATTGGACTCAAAACTAACAAGACTGAATGGAATTTGGACTTGGCCCAATTCAGGTCTAGGTTACTACAGTAGAAACTAGGGCTCCCACGATTAGTCGATTAGTCACAAACAAAATCGTCGACAACTAATTTAGTAGTCGACAAATCGTTTTTTTTGTTGTTTTTTTTTTACTTTGCTTTTCTCTCGAAACTGCGGCTGCAGCTTCCACTGCCGCGCCTGCCTTTCTGTCACATACACACACACACCCATAGACATATATACATAGACGCCGCATTGAGCGGGTTGGTCGTTGGTCGCGATACGTCAACGGGTCCGCCATATTGGATAAGGCAGATCTGCCCGTAAATTAATACAAGGAAATGGACTGAACTTCATAAAGCGCTTTTCTACAAAGTTCTTTAGGTTAATGTCTCTTATACACCCATTCACACACACACTAATATATCTGGGAAACAAACAGGCACCAAAAACAACGTATGTAACTTTTAAAGTGATGATTATAAATGTTTACTCCTTATGTAAGCACCAAACCAACGTATGTATTTTTCTAATGCTGAGTGTTTACAGCTACTAATGTGTGTAACACTGTGATGATAAATACTGAAATATTTATATTTAACATTTAATCTGTGTCTATAATAACCACATCCTGAAATGTAGATGTGGCATGAGGGTTACTTCCCAACTGTATGTTTTACAGTGAATTTATGTATGATCCGATTAGTCGACTAATCGAAAAAATAATCCGTGATTAGTCAACTATCAAAATAATCCTTTGTGGCAGCCGTAGTAGAAACCAAGAGGACCATGGAGACTTAAATTATTCAGCACCATGACCTTTTCAAACACAACATGTCAGAAGAAATGTTGTAGCATTGTTTGTTTTGATTGTCTTTAGTGTTTACCTGATATAAGTGTCATATTCTTTCAGTTGTGGCCAACTTGGCATGAACTGGCAAAAGCTTTGAACATGTGTTTAGCCATTACTGTAGTTTCAGTGTCAATATGCAGAATAAAGATTATTCAACCTACTGTAGAAAGTTGTGTGGCCTAGGCAGTGTTTGTAGTCTGTGAGGTTTAGAGTGTCAAAGTTGAGTTTTGACCTTGAAAACATCAGATAGTTGCATTAAATAGTTGTTCTTTAGCAATATTTTCAATACAATCTTCAGCAGTTGGAATTTACTCATGAAATTGTATTTGCTGACATGAATTGGATGTCTTTAAAGGTTTGTCTACTCAATACACCCTGTACTCAGTTTTCTTGTATCTTCCTAGACTCTCTTGTGACTTCACTGGGTTATTGTCCCATGTCCAATTTTTCACTAAAGCTTTGCTGCCATTAATTACAGAGACTATAATCAGAGTGTTTATGGGGCCAAGGTGTTGGTTGTAACACTAATCCAGGCAGTGACAGATGGTGGCAGGTTAAAGAGTCGGTTTGCATCTCACAGCAGCCAGCCTTTTTTATAGACTTTCCATCTGAATATGGCTGCCATTACACAGTGCATCGTGGGCCAATTCACCCAAAGCGCCAAAGACATCTGTTCCTACAAAAGAACACATATTGCTGGTGTCCCAGGCAAACTATGTAGCCGCAAGGTATTGGGTGGCAGAGTTAAGATGTGGGATTGTAACTGGTGTGGCTGCCTGAGAAAATCTGGCTGGGCATCTGTAAACCACTGAGGTGCCCTTTAGGAAGGCAGTGAACATCATCTACTCCAAAGAAGCTGTTCATTATATTGAAGACTATACATTTATACAGAGCAGATGATAATTAACATTGGATGCAATAAAAAAAACAACACTGTCTTTACCTTGAAATGAGGATTATTTATTACAGTATGTATTCAAAAGTATACGATTTAACTATGTTTATCTATTAATTGTCTAACCAAAAAATACCCATGATACTTATGATGTTTGAAACTCCATTATCATGTTAATTTTCCATTCCTGGACATGTGAGGCTCCCATACAACAGTGTCTGTAATATATTTCAGTAAATAAATCTGGTGTAATGAGTTTTATGATTTTATACCACTGAAACATATTTAGGACATACGTTCTGACTCTGTACATGTAAGTACCACTATTGGCAGGACTTGTGTACACATGGTACTGTTGCTACAGTATACATGCATTTACGAAACAGTATAAGTATATCTTAAACTAGAGATGTATGGTTCCCCTGTGTGGTGTGGGTTAGATACATTGAATAATCATTGTTTTAGAGCAGCAATGGTCTCATGTGGATCCTCCATTCGCCGATGATGTACGAAGTGTCTTCTTAACAATGTAGATGGCTGTTACACAAGCAAATGCAACTGTTGATGAGCTGCTCTGGGTTTTATTACTATTGGCCATCTATTGTTAAGTTTAAGTGTCTATTTGTCAGCCTGGGGAAACCTGGTGGTTGTCATTGACCTCTGACCTGCCTGTGAATAGCTTTCCAATGATCCCAATCAATGTGAACCAACAAACAGATGGTACACCATTTATGGTCACAGAGATCTTCATAACCTTGCTTTGGTTTCATCTGCTAGAAGAGCAGTGTGTTTAAGACCCACTGGAATGCTGTTTTCCTATCTTACAATGATCATAGCTGATGTTAATTTAGTTCTCTTGGAATGCCAGGTGTAAATCAGCCTCTGATTAGATGCTATAATGAAAACCAGCAGGTATCTGGGTCCCAAAGTGCAAGATGATCAACCTCTGGCCAAGAGCTGTGAGGATGCAGATCAAAATTGAATTAGACACATGATACAGTATAAAGAGAAAAAGAGGCGACAGAAAGAGAAGTCCTAACAGTGTTAGGACTTCCAGGCTGTAAAACTAATTTTCTAAATTAGAAATTATGGGAGCTTTATTTAAAAAAAAAAAAAATCTTCTTCTTTATGTTAGAGCTCTTTTTAAATCACCAATAAAACCCCAAACCAGCCTTAGTCTTATTCCCAGGTTGTTAAATTCACGTTTTGTCATGCCCCTTGCCATTACAATAAAGTCTGGTGCATCTCATACAGAGGCTAAAGGGTACCCTGTGCATCTGTATGAGATATAATGAGCTTCAGTCGCCTCTATCAGGCGACGTGGTATGAAGTGCAAGTGAATCCACAGCTGGAGGTGGTGGAGGTTATGCATGCCTTAAACCACCACAGGACTTTTACTATGGATACTGGTGTTCATGTCACATGTGGAACCAGAAGTAAATATTGAGTTATTTCAAATTTTAAGTTACTTCAGTTATGTTACGTGCATCACTTGGATCAAATGACTTGCAGTGTCACTTATGTTGCCTGATTTACAAAGCTTAACAGTTATTTTAACCCAAACCCTGATCTTTTCCTAAACCAAATCAAGAACTTAACCTAACCAAACTAAACAAAAGTGTTTCACATTAAGCATGTTTGAAAAAAGCTTTGTGGCAGATCAGTTCGTCGTACTGCCATTTGATCCTCATTAAACATTTAGGAGGTGTGACAAAGCTTTAGTATTTTACCTGGGATAAGAATATATTGTACTAGATAACTCCCATCTCCCCTCTCAATAAACACTTCTTACTCTAATTTCAGGAAGAAATTCAATGATAACTTACATGTCAAATCCAAGTACAAAAAAAGAACATTGCTTGAATCACTTGGTATTTATTTAGTGTCACTAATAAAAACCTTTATTACTATTAGAACATGTTTAGATTTAAGGTCATAACTTATAGTTAAATAAGAGATAGTCTAAAGATATAGTCTCTCTAAAGCCCAAAAGTAAAATTCCTTACATGTCTTACTTGATGATTCTGCACCTCAACATTTCTGTTTATGTGCTTAGTGCCATTGCATTGCATAGGTTGAGGTGTTGAGTTGAAAATATGGCCATCTGGCTTTCGTGTGTGTGTTCCTTCACAGTTAATGTTTGCTTAACCACTATCCTTAAAAAAATATTAGCCCCCCCCAAAAAAGCATCTTGCCTTATACTTTATGTGGCTTAACCATGATCTTTCTCAAACTTTGCCTGTGGAGAGATGTTGTAAAAAGACATATTTTTTTTTAAAGGACTGTGGATGTTAAAGACTGTCTGAGGTTTAGCAATATCATTCACTATCAACGTTCCTCTCTGGCAATAGAGTTGACCTGTCGACTTCATGAATAACTGGCCTTAAAAAAAGGTGTTTAACCTCAATCTGAACCCTGGAGACATATTCGGGAAAGCTGCTTTGTCCTCTTTCAATTAAGAGATGTGAAAATGAGAATGTGAGACAGGGGGAAAGGAGGGGAGCGGCGAGGAGGAAGAGGATTTAGACAGTGATCTAAGCAGGGAAATAAAGATGTTTAGCTCTGTACTTGGTATTGCATTTTTTTTTTTTATCTATTGAGGCTTCAAATACAAATTATCTTGATGCCTCTCAAATTGACTCAGAATGAGATCAAGAGAAGCAGATGAAGACAGAGGAGGGTGGGAAAGTCATATTTAATAGAGAGAAGATAAGAGAAAAGGGACTGAGGTGATCTGATCAGACACAGAGACAAGAAAGGATTCTATATTGATTTTAGTTTAATTCCTTTACTAGTCATATGTTAATTTCTTTCTGAATTTGAATATCATCTTGTCATACTTGGTTAATATAGGTTCTTCTCCTGCCATGTCAATATAGCAGAACACACAGATCTACACACACACCAAGGCACAGTCATGGAGGTCAACATTATACTTCAATCAGAAATACCTCATTTTAATCTATTGTGTACTTTAGCAGTACCTTTTATCAAACATTCTCTTCAATACAGCAAAGTAGATTGAGTCAAATTGAACTGATGGAGAAAGAGAGAGACCGGAGCGAGCTGGAGGCAATGTGAAAGGAAAAAAACAGGATGCCATGAAGTGGAGAAATGGGTGAGAAACAGAAATGTGAGGATAAAAGTGATGAAAAAAAAACTGAGCAGGAAAACGTTGTTAATGAGAGACAGGCAAGTGAGAGAGCGAAAGATGATGGCAGAGGAGGTATACGTGGAGGGAAAGCTGTTC
Source organism: Larimichthys crocea (assembly GCF_000972845.2). Lineage (NCBI taxonomy): Eukaryota > Metazoa > Chordata > Actinopteri > Sciaenidae > Larimichthys > Larimichthys crocea. Next base: position 31,071,262 of record NC_040020.1, on the reverse strand, counting down.
TGTCAGATATGATCAAACGACTGTTCGTGTGAAGGGCTTGAAGGGAGAGCCACGCAGCAAGATGCAACATCCACTGCAAAGGGAGAAAGCAAAATGGAGGGAACAAGAAAAAAAACAGCTTAAAACACAGTTTTAAAAAGCTCCTTGCTCGGCCTGCTTGCCTCTCAGATTGTTACCCTATAATCTCCCCATCTCAATCACTTTCTGTCTCTGGTTCTTTCTTCTTGTCACCATCTTCCCTCACCTCAGTCTCAGAAGAGTATTATTATTTTTTTTCCCATCTGTAGCCAACCAACCTGCTCTGCTTCACTTTGCTCTGCTCCACAGGGGGATGAAAATTAATTCCAATTCCCATTAGATAAACAAGCTTTTGGATGGTAATCAAGATAAATCTGGGCTGGGGTGACACTATCAGTGGAAAATCTTGATTGTTCACTGAACACTTAGGAGCCAGGAGATTGTTTGAAAATAGAGATGAGGCACTCCCAAACTTCTTATCTTGTTTCTGTGTGAAAAGTGGAAAGAAGCATCCACCTGTGACGATAGTTGGGGATTACAGGGACAGAATCCTAATGGGACAAATTACACAGACGAGTGATAAGACGGCATTACTGATACAGGAGCTCTCCAAGATATTCACAATTCACAAAAAAATAAAAAATAAATAATAAAGCATTTTACGCACGGCGCAAAGTGGCGTCTCTCGCCATCGACACAAAACGCACATCCAAATTATTAATTAATTATTAATAATCCGACATGCAAACAGTTTACTATTAAAAATAGGGTGTCAGGTATCAAACCACATTGTCCTGGTCGCAAACTACCTGTGGAATTCCCGCTGTTATTTGCAGGACTGA